>NC_064931.1:863605230-863905230 GCF_023897955.1 Schistocerca gregaria | reverse complement strand
AGTTTCGAAGACGAAGTGCTCATAGCTCTTAAGATATACATTTTGGAGCCCATGTTTACTAGACTGGTTTCTTCAAATGATCTTTCCTATGCTATCCCTAATAATGACCATTCCTTCTGGGTCATCCTGTATATGAAGTATAAACGAAAATATTCGTTCTAATTATAATACTTCAGGCTCCGTATTTAATTTTTTTTTTTAAATTCGCCAAATTGTTGTTTTTGTGATAACGCGAAGGCTGGTTTAATGCAGCTATTCACGCTGTGCAAGCCTCTTCCATTCTTCTGTAGCACCACACTTTCTGTTTCCTTCTTCTCTGTAACGCTTATCGTCCACGTTTCACTTCGGTATAAGGTTACACTCCATACAAATACCTTCAGAAAAGACTTCCTAACACTTGAGTCCAAATTCGATGTAAAAAATTTCTCTTCTTCAGAAACGCTTTTCTTGCTATTGGCAGTCTGCATTTTATATCCTCACTACTTTGGCCATCTTCAGTTATTTTATTGCCCAAACAGCAAAACTCCTCAACAACTTTTATTGCCTTACTTCCTAATCTAATTCTATGAGCACCGCCTGATTTAATTCGACACCATTCCATTCCCTTGTTATACTTTTTGTTGATATTCATCTCTTAACCTCTTTTTCAAGACAAGTTCCATATCGTTCAACTGGTTTTGCAAGTCTGAGAGAAAATCAATGTCGAAGACAAACCGGAAAGCTTCTATTTCTTCTTCCTGAGCCTTAATCTCCTTTCCAAGGGAGACGTTACTACCTAATTTCACTTCCTTCTCAACTCCTGTTTTCCTTTCATTCCCATCGACTCTTATCAGTGTAATCTGATTTCTGTAAAGGTTTTAAATACACTACTGGCCATTAGAATTGCTACACCACGAAGATGACGTGCTACAGACGCGAAATTTAACCGACAGGAAGAAGATGCTATGATATGCAAATGATTAGCTTTACAGAGCATTCACAAAAGTTTGGTGCCGGTGGCGACACCTACAACGTGCTGACATGAGGAAAGTTTCCAACCGATTTCTCATGCACAAACAACAGTTGACCGGCGTTGCCTGGTGAAACGTTGTTTTGATGCGTCGTGTAAGGAGGAGAAATGCGTACCATCACGTTTCCGACTTTGATAAAGGTTGGATTGTGGCCTATCGCGATTGCAATTTATCGTATCGCGACATTGCTGCTCGCGTTGGTCGAGATCCAGTGACTGTTAGCAGAATATGGAATCGATGGGTGCAGGAGAGTAATACGAAACGCCGTGCTGGATCCCAACGGCCTCGTATCACTAGCAGTCGAGATGACAGGCATCTTATCCGCAAAACAGTTCGACGACGTTTGCAGCAGCATGGACTATCAGCTCGGAGACCATTGCTGCGGTTACCCTTGACGCTGCATCACAGACAGGAGCGTCTGCGATGGTGTACTCAATGACGAACCTGGGTGCACGAATGACAAAACGTCATTTTTTTCGGATGAATCCAGGTTCTGTTTACAGCATCATGATGGTCGCATCCGTGTTTGGCGACATCGCGGTGAACGCACATTGGAAGCGTGTATTCGTCATCACCATACTGGCGTATCACCCGGCGTGATGGTATGAGGTGCCATTGGTTACACGTCTCCGTCACCTCTTGTTCGCATTGACGGCACTTTGAACAGTGGACGTTACATTTCAGATGTGTTACGATCCGTGGCTCTACCTTTCATTAGATCCCTGCAAAACCCTACATTTCAGCAGGATAATGCACGACCGCATGTTGCAGGTCCTGTAGGGGCCTTTCTGGATACAGAAAATGCTCGACTGCTGCCCTGACCAGCACATTCTCCAGATCTCTCACCAATTGAAAATGTCTGGTCAATGGTGGCCGAGCAACTGGCTCTTCACAATACGCCAGTCACTACTCTTGATGAACTGTGGTATCGTGTTGAAGCTGCATGGGCAGCTGTACCTGTACATTCCATCGAAGCTCTGTTTGACTCAATGCCCAGGCGTATCAAGGCCGTTATTACGGCCAGAGGTGGTTGTTCTGGGTACTGATTTCTCAGGATGTATGCACCCAAATTGCGTTAATATGTAATCACATGTCAGTTCTAGTATAATATATTTGTCCAGTGAATACCCGTTTATCATCTGCATTTCTTCTTGGTGTAGCAATTTTAATGGCCAGTAGTATAGCTTTGCACTTCCTGCATTTGACCCCAGCTCACTTCAGGATTTCAAAGAGCGCATGTCAGCCAACATTTTCAAAATCTTTCGCTAAATCTACAAATGTTATAGGTGAAGGTTTGCCTTCCTTCAGTCTATCTTCTAAGTCGAAGGGTCAGTATTCGTGGGGTTTCCGACTTGGGCTTCGCGACCCATGACGTCAACGTGGTGTCCGCGACCACAAATATTTTAGCCATGGGTTTTCCGACCGTCAAAGGAAGCCACAACAGTTGTGAAGGCTCTGTCGGCCGTTTTGCAATAAGAACATAAATTCACATTTTATCCGCTCTTAGGACTGGCTATGCACATACTACAAAGCACACAGTACATAGGCATGTTTAAATGTTTTTATTTTTATCTGTTCTTCATCTTGCAAAATCACTGAAACAAACAAATTTCTTGTCTTATTTTACGAAATTTAATTTATGACTCCGTTTTTTTTGTAACAAAACCAGTAATTTTAAACGTCATCTTAAATCCCCCGAGCTGTTATACGGACGTCTCTCCTAGGACCTGTCAGGTGCATTTCCTCTGTTTTGTGGCCGATATCTGCAACTTATTTTTTGCAACGTGTAGCTGGAATCGGCCCAAATAAATACTGCTTATCACGTCTTTCATGAGACGCCCAGCGAGGATGGAAAGCGTCGGTTTATTTCTGGTTAAAAACGAAATGATTTTTAAAGTGGTATTTTACTTGCCCATTCGTCAGAGGGGACGCAAATTAGTGTAGTGCTATATTACGGACGGTACTCCAGCCACTGTGACCCGCGCTGGCGCTGACTGCTTTCGCTGGCCAGTCGCTGCTGGAGTAATGAAAATTTATTGTTCCTGTTAATAGATATCGATAAAACAAATAACGCAATAGTCTATTTGGAATCGCTCTATTGAATG
The DNA here is from genome assembly GCF_023897955.1 of Schistocerca gregaria. Taxonomy (NCBI): domain Eukaryota; kingdom Metazoa; phylum Arthropoda; class Insecta; order Orthoptera; family Acrididae; genus Schistocerca; species Schistocerca gregaria. The sequence continues at coordinate 863,902,115 of NC_064931.1, read as the reverse complement.
GGGACGTAAAATTCCACTTTAAACATAATTTTGTTTGTAATGGGATACAAAACAATGCTTTCGGTAGACGCTAGGCGCCGTATGAAAGACGTGGTGGTAAGGATTTGATTGGGCTGACTCCAGCTACACGCTGCAAAAGCGAAATTGCAAATATCTGCTGAAACATCAGAGAAAATGTGCCTGACGACCCACAGGAGAGACTCCCGGTATATTCTTATCATGTCGTTTAACCTTTTATCTTTTTTTTCTTTTTTTGAAAAAAGAGGCACGCCAATGGTATCTTTTTGAATTTCAGATATAACATTTCCTGCTCCTTCCCCTAGGTTATTTATCAGAATGTATAAGTTTGGATGATTTTGATTTATTGAATTTGGTTTCCTATGCCAACCTTCGACAGCATTCGTGATCCTGTGTCGCTGGTTAAAAACTTTTCACATTTCAGTTGGTATACTAGGACATTCCATCCATTCATTCACCATATAGTCTGCGAATTTCGTGACCTTTTCTCTAGTGGACATTTCCTCCATCATTACCCTCCACGCTTAATCAACACCGTTCGTTGGAAGATGCGCCCCAGCAACACAAATGGGACAAAACAGTCGGATTTCTTCTCTACCCCTGTATTCCTCCGTTAATTTCAGTTCTTATATTCTCTTCCACGGACACTGGCTTCAGCGAAAGTTGCAACCGGAAAGGGATCTTTTGCGGAATACCGTATTCATTGCTTTAATTATAACCATTTAGCATATTTGCGGCGATATCTAAACTTTTATCTTTCAAATCTTAAAATTCCTGTTTAAAAATTTTGAAAATATGCGCTGTCTTTTGTTCGTGGACTCTTTGTCTGCAGGTAGGCATTCGTTTCTTAATCTGCACATTGGCTTCGTCAGGTGGGTAAGAATGCTGCCGTTAAGCAATGATTGTGACGTTTGCATAATGGGGTGTACCTTTATGAGCAAAACAAAGAGGTTGTCTTCAGTGTGGTGCTTTGCAGTTGAGGACCCGCCAACGAAAGTTCGGAGGAGGGGGAGGGGCTGTGAAAAGAAGATAGGGGCCACTTTCTTCACAAAGATGGTCATCGCATATCTGTGACCTTCCACACACATCGCACAGTCAATGCTGAGTGGTAACTGACAGAATGTCATCGCCTCTGGGGGTCACAGTACCCAACGTCGAAGAGTGACCATCTTCTTCTGCATCATGACAATGCCTCAGCACACACAGCTGCTAGAATGATGAACTTATTGGAGAAGGAAAACGTACACCCACCCTATTCAGCTCACCTGGCCCCGTATGACTTCTCCCTCATCCCAAAGACGAAAAAAAAATTCGTGGCAGCGTTTTCTACCCGAGGCTATCACATCAAACAACAGTATTCTAAGTGACCGGTTTCCCTAGAGAAGTTTGGACTGAGACATTTTCGAAGTGGCTTGAAAGGATGGCAAAATGACTAATGCTCATGGACAGTATTTTGAAAAGTTGTAACAATTATATTGTAAAAATTTTTTTCTTAATGCCTGTCAAAATTTTTTGGCATAACCCTCGTATTCATTTATGTCATTTGTGGATGTTGGTACTTGTAGCTAACATTACATGCCGAGTCGCTTGTACAGAAAATGAAGTACGGAGCCCTAGTGCACTTCTCTAAGAAACTCCTAAATCCACTATCGTGTCTGTTGCTGAAGAATAAGGATTAAAGAACTAGCAGCATATTTTGCATACTCAATTATTCTGAAATACATATTCGATCGTATTTTAAGGATATTCTACAACACGAATTTCAAGGGCTCAAATATAACGTAGCTACCTGCAAATGGCACATGTTTCGTAACGCAAAACCGCATTTCATAACTAACTTCACAAAATTTGTGGTAAAAACATATGATTGCAAAGTATGGAGCAGATATGAATTGAAATTAAATATCGAATAATTAACCGGGATTGTGGTTATTTCTAGATTCCGGCTCTTGTTCCGCTAAAGTTCAACCGACATTTACAGAATTTCGAGAGCTCTCATGGCGCTCATTTCCTTCTTATTCCAATCCAAATTTTTAAAAAAGAAAGAAATCACGTACTTTCGTACGATTTGTTGCCCTAGAAGAAGGGTTATACAACGTAAACTGTTGGAACACGTTTGAAATTCTCAGATAAATAGCTGTACGCTATACGAAGAAACAGTTCAAGAACAAAGATGGAACAGTAAGTATGAAAAACCAAGTGTGAAGCGCTCGGATTGAAAAGGGCGTATGCAAGAACGCAGTTTTTCCTCTCTACTGTTAAGCCTATATACGGAAGAAGCAATGCAAAAAGTGAAGCATAGTTCCTGTAGCGGTATTAAAATTCAGGGTAAAAGGATACGAATGATAAGTTTCGCTAATGACATCGCTGTTGTCTGTAAAAGTGTGGGAGAGTTACACGACCTGTAAAGCACAATGAACCGAATGCAGGATGTGCCTACGAGTAAACGAAAGAAGGACGAAAAACAAGACATAAAAATTAGGAAACACAAAACACACAGAGTGAAGGAATAAAGTAATGCAACGCGGACGAAGTAAGGAAGACATAAGAAGCACAGGTAGTGTAAGCAGTGAGAGAGCTTCTCGGTAAACGAAGGCATATTAAACACAAACTTTATCTGAGAGAAATACAGGGTACGTTCCGAAAGTAATGCAATTGAATTTCCCGCGCCGCTCCTAGTAGTCGGAGTGGGAGCGGGCCACATGGAGTAGGTGGGGGGGACGCTAAGCTTTGCCGCGAAACCGGTTTCAGTGCTCTCCGAGCTGTGGAAGCGGCAGGACGTCTGTTATTGTAAACCTCTGCGCGCCGACCGTGTCACGGAAAAAATGGAATCGACGATCGAGCAACGTTACGCGATTAAGTTTTGTGCTAAACTGAACAAATCTTTTGAGGAGACTAACAAAATGGTTCGTGAGGCTTACGGGGACTCTGCTCTGTCCTACTCACAAGTTTCGAGGTGGTTAAAGGCCTTTAAGGAAGGCCGGGAAGAGGTTCACGACGAACAACGCTCTGGGCGGCCGTCAATCAGCAAAACCGACAACAATGTGGCTCGTGTGCGACAACTGTTGGACTCTGACCGTCGATTGAGTATCAGGATGGTTGCCAATGAACTGAACTTGTCGTCTACTGTTGTTTTTCGCATTGTTACTGAAGATTTAGCGATGAGGAAAGTGTGCGCCAAGCTCGTGCCCAAGGTGTTGTCAGAAGACGAAAAGACCAACCGAGTGGAAATTTCAAGTGAACTTTTGCAACGTGTTGAAATTGAACCTGATTATTTGGACAACGTCATCACTGGTGATGAAACCTGGGTTTTTGAATACGACCCAGAAACAAAACGCCAAAGCTCTGAGTGGCACACTGATCAGTCCCCCAAGCCCAAAAAGGCAAGAATGAGCAAATCAAAAGAGAAAACAATGCTCATTGTCTTTTTCGACAGCAAAGGAGTGGTCCATAAGGAGTTTGTTCCTCAAGGACAGACAGTTAACGCTGCCTACTACGTGGATGTGCTGGAAAGACTCCGCAAAAGGGTCGTCAGGACGAGAAAGGACATCTCCGCTACCTGGCAACTCCATCACGACAACGCGCCTTGCCACAACGCGCTACGAGTCCGCGAGTTCCTGGCCAAACACCAGGTGCCAACGCTGCCCCACCCCCCTATAGTCCTGACCTCGCCCCAGCTGACTTCTTTTTGTTTCCTAGGATTAAGTCAGCCCCGAAAGGAACCCGTTTTTCGTCCATAGACGGGATCCAATCCGCCGTGACGAAGACCTTGCGAGAGGTCCCAGAAGACGCCTTCCAGGGCGCGTACCGGTCATGGCAGAGTCGCTGGAAAAAATGTGTAGAGGCCCAAGGACAGTACTTTGAATTTTAAGTGTTTGTGCAAATCTGTTCAATAAATTACTTTAAAAAAATAATTGCATTACTTTCGGAACGCACCCTGTATTTCTGAGTATCTTCATACGGAGCTGACCAATGTGGGGTTGAGAATCGTGGCCTGCAGGAAAGCGAGAAAAAAGGTCTTCGAAATGTTTGGGATGTGATGTTACAATAGAACATTGAAAATTGAGTAAACTGATAAGACTCGAGGTTCTCCTGAGAACTGGAGGGGTTGCAATATGAGGAACACATTAACTGCAACAAAGAGCTAAATACTACGACATGTCTTAAGGCAACAGTGACGAACTTCCACGCTACTTGAGGGAGCAACAGAGGGCGAAAACTGTAAATTAAGACAAAGATTGGAAAATATAGAATAAATAAGACGAAGAGATCGGTACAGGAAATGGAATGAGGGGAGGGGGAGGGGAGAGTAAGGGGTGGCGGCGGATCAAATGAATGAAGAGACTGAGGAACAAAAAGTAAGTGGGCGTGTGTGTGTCTGGAAGCAGTCACGCCCATAAAATACCTAGTGCTATCTATACGAAACGATTTAAAGTGGAACGACCGCATAACACTAATCGCATATTAGGCAAACGCCAGACTGTGAGTCATTGGAAGGATCATCAGGAAAGGTAGCCCCCCCCCCCCCCTCCCACTAATGAGGCAGCTTACAAAACACTCGTTCGACCAATACTTAAATATTGCTCTTCCATATGGAAGGATTTTTAGAGGAATAAGAGAAGATCCAAAGAAGAGCAGCATATTACAGGTTACAGGTTCATTTAGCAAGCAGGAAGGCGTCACGAAGATGCTCAGCCAACTGCTGCAAGAGAGGCGGTCTGCATCGCGGTGTAGGTCCGGAGAGCGTAAGAGTCATACCTCGCAAAAAAAAAAAAAAAAAAAAAAAACCCATGAACGTACAAGTAGAGAGATTATTATTCACACGGAAGGCTTACCAACAATCGATCTTACCACTTTTGCGGCTAGAATAGGAAATGGGAGAAGTGAGAGTGGTACACCACGCATCCTTCGCCACACACCGTACACACCGTAAGGTGGTTTACAGAGAGAGCGAGAGAGAGAGAGAGCGAGAGAGTGAAAGAGGTGGGACAGGATGTGGCGGCTGCATCCCTCATGTTGTTGTTGTTGTGGTCTTCAGTCCTGAGACTGGTTTGATGCAGCTCTCGATGTTACTCTATCCTGTGCAAGCTTCTTCATCTCCCAGTACTTACTGCAACCTACATCCTTCTGAATCTGCTTAGTGTAGTCATCTCTTGGTCTCCCTCTACGATTTTTACCCTCCACGCTGCCCTCCAATACTAAATCGGTGCCGGCCGCGGTGGTCTCGCGGTTCTAGGCGCGCAGTCCGAAACCGTGCAACTGCTACGGTCGCAGGTTCGAATCCTGCCTCGGGAATGGATGTGTGTGACGTCCTTAGGTTAGTTAGGTTTAAGTAGTTCTAAGTCCTAGGGGACTAATGACAACAGCAGTTGAGTCCCATAGTGCTCAGAGCCATTTGAACCATTTTTGAACTAAATTGGTGATCCCTTGATGCCTCAGAGCATGTCCTACCAACCGATCCCTTCTTCTGGTCAAGTTGTGCCACAAACTTCTCTTCTCCCCAATCCTATTCAATACTTCCTCATTAGTTATGTGATCTACCCATCTAATCTTCTGTAGCACCACATTTCGAAAGCTTTTATTCTCTTCTTGTCCAAACTATTTATCGTCCATGTTTCACTTCCATACATGGCTACACTCCATAAAAATACTTTCAGAAATGACTTCCTCACACTTAAATCTAGACTCGATGTTAACAAATTTCTCTTCTTCAGAAACGCTTTCCTTGCCATTGCCAGTCTACATTTGATATCCTCTCTACTTCGACCATCATCAGTTATTTTGCTCCCCAAATAGCAAAACTCCTTTACTACTTTAAGTGTCTCATTTCCTAATCTAATTCCCTCAGCATCACCCGACTTAATTCGACTACATTCCATTATCCTCGTTTTGCTTTTGTTGATGTTCATATTATACTCTCCTTTCAAGACAATATGCATTCCGTTCAACTGCTCTTCCAAGTCCTTTGCTGTCTCTGACAGAATCACAATGTCATCGGCGAACCTCAATGTTTTTACTTCTTCTCCATGAATTTTAATACCTACTCCGAATTTTTCTTTTGTTTCCTTCACTGCTTGCTCAATATACAGATTGATTAACATCGGAGAGAGGCTACAACCCTGTGTCACTCCCTTACCAACCACTGCTTCCCTTTCATACCCCTCGACTCTTATAACTGCCATCTGGTTTCTGTACAAATTGTATATAGCCTTTCGCTCCCTGTATTTTACCCCTTCTACCATCAGAATTTGAAAGAGAGTATTCCAGTCAACATTGTCAAAAGCTTTCTCTAAGTCTACAAATGCTAGAAACGTAGGTTTGGCCTTCCTTAATCTAGCTTCTAAGGTAAGTCGTAGGGACAGTATTGCCTCACGTGTTCCAACATTTCTACGGAATCCAAACTGATCTTCCCCGAGGTCGGCTTCTACTAGTTTTTCCATTCGTCTGTAAAGAATTCGAGTTAGTATTTTGCAGCTGTGACTTATTAAACTGATAGTTCGGTAATTTTCACATCTGTCAACACCTGCTTTCTTTGGGATTAGAATTATTATATTCTTCTTGAAGTCTGAGGGTATTTCGCCTGTCTCCTACATCTTCCTCACTAGATGGTAGAGTTTTGTCAGGACTGGCTCTCCCAAGGCCGTCAGTACTTCCAATGGAATGCTGTCTACTCCGAAGGCCTTGTTTCGGCTGAGGTCTTTCAGTGCTCTGTCAAACTCTTCACGCATATCGTATCTCCCATTTCATCTTCATATACATCCTCTTCCATTTCCATAATATTGTCCGCACGTACAACGCCCTTGTGTCGACCATCTATATACTCCTTCCACCTTTCTGCTTTCCCTTCTTTGCTTAGAACTGGGTTTCCATCTGAGCTCTTGATGTTCATACAAGTGGTTCTCTTATCTCCAAAGCTCTGTTTAATTTTCCTGTTGGCAGTTTCTACCTTACCGCTAGTGAGATGAGCCTCTACATCCTTACATTTGTCCTCTAGCCATCGCGCCTTAGCCATTTTGCACTTCCTGTCGATCTCATTTTTGAGACATTTGTATTCCTTTTTGCCTGCTTCATTTACTGCATTTTTATATTTTCTCCTTTCATCAATTAACTTCAATATTTCTTCTGTTACCCAAGGATTTCTACTAGCCCTCTTCTTTTTACCTACTTGATCCTCTGCTGCCTTCACTACTTCATCCCTCAAAGCTACCCATTCTTCTTCCACCGTATTTCTTTCCCCCATTCCTGTCAATTGCTCCCTTATGCTCTCCTTGAAACTCTGTACAACCTCTGGTTCTTTTAGTTTATCCAGGTCCTATCTCCTTAAATTCCCACCTTTTTGCAGTTTCTTTAGTTTTAATCTACAGGTCGTAACCAATAAATTGTGGTGAGAGTCCACATCTGCCCCTGGAAATGTCTTACAATTTAAAACCTGGTTCCTAAATCTCTGTCTTACCATTAGATAATCTATATGAAACCTGTCAGTGTCTCCAGGCTTCTTCCATGTATCCGTCATGTAGTCATTCTTTTTCCAAGACTTCGCTCTTCTAACAGCTCATCCGCCAAATAGTTGATGGGCACAGTTGGAGGTATTGACGAAATACTGCCTGGTTACAATTAAACTTCTGCTACTTGAGAGGACTCCCATGAAACACAAGTGCTCGTAGGGCAATGAAACTTATTGGGAACATTTGTAATGATACGTGGAAGAGAAACAAGGAAAAAACCATTGAAAGAAACATATTTTAATTTCCACATTTGTGAACTGCGTAGCATATTGAAGTTACAGGTTGCAAATGTTGCTCAGCGTGACGACCATGTGCATCCACAACAGCCTGGAGCCGCACTGGAGATACCATTTGACAAATGTTTGTAACGGCGGACCGTGGAATGTTGAGCTGTCGTGACACAGCTAACGCACTGGAGATACCATTTGACAAATGTTTGTAACGGTGGACCGTGAAATGTCGAGCTGTCATGACACAGTTAACGCACTGGAGATACCATTTGACAAATGTTTGTAATGGTGGACCGTGGAATGTCGAGCTGTCGTGACACAGCTAACGCACTGGAGATACCATTTGACAAATGTTTGTAATGGTGGACCATGGAATGTCGAGCTGTCGTGACACTTCTAACACACTGGAGATACCATTTGACAAATGTTTGTAACGGTGGACCGTGGAATGTTGAGCTGTCGTGACACAGCTAACGCACTGCTCGAATATCCACACTGCATCCAGCATTCTGAGGCACGGCCACGGTAACTTCTTCAATAAACTGTGGCGCAGTTGGCCGTCGACCTCTCCCAGGAGCAGTTGTCAAGTCGCCAGTTAATTCGAACTTTCGAATAATTTTCATCAAACCCTGGTGCGGAAAGAGGAGCTGTCTGTATTCCTTAAATGCGTCGATACTCGCGAATGGCATCGACACCCTTTCTGTCGAATTAATAAAACAGCATCACGGGTACAAAGCGCTGCTCTCCTTATGCAGTCGCATGTCTGAAATGTACACTGATGCTTCTGTGTCGCCGTATTAATCCCGGCTCCCATCGACGAGTGGTGACGCTTACACGACTAACAACGCAAATCCTGCAGCGCGCAGTCTCAACATCATTCCTATAAAGCTGGGTATCGTGCAGTAAATACTTTTTCACCTTCTCTGGCTCAAATAGCGAAAACTGAATTGCACCACCTAGTATTTCAATAAAAGCCGTAAACGGCGTGCGCCGGTTTCCATTTTGCAAATTATTTCATTCGCTACATTTTCTGCTGCAGCACTGCCGCGAATGACACAAAATAGAGTTAAAAATCAAGTCAGATGTAGGCTCGGAAATTCTTGCTACCAGCTAGGCGGACGTGATCGGACGTAACTTATGTGTAATGTAGACTCTGCTAACGATCGTACTACGTCGCATCACGAGGTTCGAGAGCCGTCGCAAGACGCAACCCTTGGAAAGCAAAGATCTAGAACAAGTGGTGCCGGGTGCATTACCGCTATAAAAAGGGGAGAGTGGTGGGAGTGATGGCAGTGGTGGGAGGTACGGTTTAGCTGGAGTTGTGATGCTGTGAGATCGCAGTGTAGTGCTGCGTAACTACGAGGAGACTTAGACTTATTTTCGTGTAGTCGACACTTAGTCTGGCGCGCCCGCCTCTGCTATATTGGGACTTAGACTCAGGGAACTATGAGAAGTTACACTACTAAGAAGGCAGTTTGTAGACTTTGTATATAGAACTGTTTATAAAACGGGTGTGCCAGGGGTGTTTCCAGTGTATATATCCTCGTGCTCTGATTTAGGATTGCATCCAGTGCACCCTGAGATCCCAGCCGAGTTCGGTGTTCTAACTCGGCCTACAGCCCTCTTTTCAATGGAGGCAGCCCACGACCACAGGGCCTTCTGTCAAGTAACTTCTCATCCTTGCAGCCCTTCCATTCCCTCCCAGGACTCGTCTGCGGGGCACGACAGGAGGAGAAACAAATTTGGTGTCCGATGCGGGGTAAGGGTGGAGAATCAGCATTTCTCTGGTGGAAATGTCTGGAAGGAGGTCCACTCATTCTTGTGAAGCCTAATGAAAAGCATCTTGAATATAACAGCAGCGAAATCGACGTGCCGTTCACCGAAGCGGCGTTACTCCGAAAGGCTTGCACTAGGCTACATCACGCGTTTATTAACCAGTAGTAAGAGCATCAGCCGCTATTTCTTCGGGATAGAGAGCGAAATCCTTGATGTACTACAACTATGAATCTTTATTTTCGATAAATTTCAATACCAGTTCGACAGGTTTTATGTATAGTTATTACGACAACAGGGGGGGGGGGGGGCGGGAAACCATTTTCTCGCATAATTTTGTCTGTGGATTAAAATGGAGAAGGTTGGTACCCCTGAATTAATTTCAGGAGTTCAGCTTTCATCACTTCTACATATTTTTAATTTTTTTCTGTCACATCCTGCATTACAGTGCGAAATTTTCGTGTTGTGGTAATAGGGGAGTGAACATGAATCGAAACGTGAATGTACGACAATGAAACGTTGACTAGCATTATTGTTTACCAATATCCTTCGTACACTGTCACATTTATTCACTGTGTATCGTGTATGAATCCAAGGCGCCGCTGGCCTCTTTAATTCTGATGCTTCTTTTTCATAAAAAACCATTGTTTGTTTGGGTAGACTACAAGTACACATTGCAAAAGCGAAATTGCAAAAAAAAAAAAAATGGTTCAAATGGCTCTGAGCACTATGGGACTTAACGTCTTAGGTCATCAGTCCCCTAGAACTTAGAACTACTTAAACCTAACTAACCTAAGGACATCACACACATCCATGCCCGTGGCAGGATTCGAACCTGCGACCGTCGCAGTCCCGCGGTTCCGGACTGAAGTGCCTAGAACCGCACGGCCACCGCGGCCGGCTGAAATTGCAGATATCTCTCGAAACATCAGAGAAAAAGATTCTGCCGACTCGTACTAAAGACATCTGACATACACTGACGGAAAGAAATCGCAGTACCGAGGAGCTGTGCGACATAAACGAAAGTTGGTACGCAGTTTCTACACCGGATAGATGATGTCTGTTCACATTTCACGTCAGTGCTAGTGGCGTCACTATGAGGATGGAAATCAGATTAGCTTTACATTCAGGCAGTAACAGCTGATGTTACTCAAGTATGCCTCGAAAGCCACAAAGACGTCATTATCAACAACTTACTGTGTGTGAACGAGGTCGTGTAAATGGGCTACAAGAAATTGGATATTCCTTCTGAATCGTTGCAGAAAGACTCGGAAGGAATGTAGCCACTGCACGCGGTTGCTGGCAGCTATGCTCACGTGAACACACCGGGCTCCGGACGGCCACGTGGCACTGCCGAGAGGGAAGACCGTCGTGTTCGGCGCATCGTATTGCATCTGCAGCACCAATTTGACCGGGACTTGGCACCGAGTGACACAACCAACTCTTACTAATTGGTTTCTTCGAGGACAGCTCCGAGCAAGACGCCCTGTACCGTGCGTTCCACTGACCCCAAACCACTACCATTTGCTACTTCGCCGGTGTCGAGCGAGAGCTAAGAAGAGGGCAGGGTGTAGGCCTGTTCTGTTTTGTGTCGGAAGCTGTTTGTGCCTCGGTACCAGTGACGACCGCGGTCGGTTGGAAGGAGGCCAGCCGAGGGCCTGCAACCAACCGATCCGCGTGCTAGACACACTGGACCTACATCGGAGTTACGATCTGGGATGCGATCTGTTATGACAGCAGGAGCACTCTTGTGGTTGTCCCAGGCAACCTTATTGCAAATTTGTAGTCAGTCTGGTGATTCGACCTGCTGTGCTGCCATTCGTGAACAGCATTCCAGGGAATGTTTTTCAAGAGGATAACGCCCACATAGCGCTGTTGTAACCCAGCAGGCTTTACAGCGTATCGATTTGTTGCCTCGGCCAGCTCGATTACCAGATCTGCCGCCAATCGACACATATACGATATCATCTGACGACAACTCCGGAGTCATCCACAAACAGCAATAACCGTCCCTGTAACGACCGACCGAGTCCAACTTGCATAGAACTTCATCCCACAAACTGACATCCGGCACCTGTACCACACGATGTATGCACGTTTGCATATTTGCATCCAACATTCTCGCTGCTACACTGGTTATTAATGCACAAGTATTTCACATTTTTAACGGCTTATCTCGCGCCTACATTGATCTGTGATCCTGCAGTGTTAATTACTTAAATATGTTAGCTAGCCAAATGTATTCCCGAAGTTTCATTACTTTATATTAATCATTTTTTGGTTTGCGATTTTTCCCCCGTCACTGTGTGTATGAAACAGCTATTTCTGTAGGTCCTATCAGGAAAACGGGGACACTAACATTATCTGGCTCCGTAAGGCATTGTACGGTGTGTGGTGGAGACACTGCTCTACCGACGGAGTAGCGAGATAGGCTCTTTCCAGAAGTGCCGGCACACGGGGGGCGCAAAACCTGAGTGAAGAAAGAAGGCGAAATAATAATGAACATGGAGAGGTACGTGAGTTAACCTACCGTTCGATTTTCCTCTCTTTTGCCTATGACAAGAAGAACTTGCTTCGAGCTGCGACTGTAAGCGCACGCTGTTGGCATAGCGTCATTTCATCACAGAAGCATAATGAAGTACTGCGAACACGGTTTATGTGACATCAGTGCTCTTGGCCCACACAGCTGCGGCCTATTTCTTGCTGATACTTCGCTACGGTACTGAACGACCTCAACGGTCGACATGCGGGTGCTGCCGAAAATATGCTATTTTACCAAAGGCTTCTGATTTTTCCGATTTTTGAGAACTGGAATGAGAAACTTCGGTGGAGCAAGCAAGCAAATAAGGTGGAGAGGATATGTCATTTACTTGTCCCTCCAGCCCTTACTTTCTGATTGATGCGATCTGTTGTGTAAATAAAGAAGAATTCGTAAGTATGCCTTCTGAGGCCGATTAATAATATTACGGGAGGAGCTAGTCGCTGTGTGTATAGACAACTATACTCTGTGTACATCTACGTTGAACCCTGGTGGAATCAAAGGTATGCTCTGCCGTTCGTCATTGGCTACACTGCTCAGGCACCTGAGAGTAGGTTTTTATTATATATTAGGTATTTTAGTGTTCTTCTAGCGCGAATGAAATTCTGCCTTGTTCCTTGCAAAAAGCTTAACGTATGCGGTTCTTGTATCTAATATGACTGTAAACTCTGTTTCCCTGCTCTTCATTGTTGCTAAACCTTCTTACAAAAGGACCGTACCAGTTCGGTTTTCCCTCTGTCCTATTCCATTCGTGCGTGGTACACGAGAAGCAAAACTGTCTTAGGGGAAAGTAGAGGAAATTTGCGCAGAGGGTAAACAAGCGCATCGCTGTTTCTCTGATTTAAAAGCTTTGTTGAACTTTGCAACCAGTGCTTCACCTAGCGGCAGGATAGCGAACTACTTTCGTCTGGTCGCTGGGCAACAATTGCAGTCTCGCGTTCCGTGAGTTTGCAAATGGTGAAACGTGACGTTGTGATCTAATTTGCAGTCCTCGGGATTTAAGACGGTGAGTCTCTCTTTATTACGTTGACTAAATTTACTTGTGATATAGTTAAAGCCTGCATGGTATGGGTATGTTTTGACGTGAGTCCTGTTTGGTTGTAATTAGTTTTAAGAAAATTATGGCCAAAATTTATTTTCAAGACACTATGGGGTAAAGGTGCGCACCGATGCGCACGTTTCCCCTTCATGTAGTTAAATACCAGCAGGCAGTTGGTTTTTTTTTCTTTGTTCTCAGATGCCGAGAAAGTACGTCCGGAAAACAGAGCAGTACAGTTATACTGTAGACACGCTTAAACAAGCAATACATGCAGTAAGAACAGATGGGAGGAAAATCAGAAAAGTCGGTAGGAGCTTCAGAATACCAGAATCAACAATACGAAAATACCTCGCGAAGCCCATTAACGAGGTAACACAGCCAAGTTTGGGGCGTAAGTCTATTATTCCCGAAAGTGTTGAGCAAGAAATGGTTGATTTTATCGTCCTTCTTGGCAACTTGTTCTATGGCCTAGCCGGCCGGGGTGGCCGAGCGGTTCTAGGCGCTACAGTCTGGAACCGCGCTACCACTCCAGTCGCAGGTTCGAATCCTGACCCAGGAATGGATGTGTGTGGTGTCCTTAGGTTAGTTAGGTTTAAGTAGTTGTAAGTTCTAGGGGACTGATGACCTCAGAAGTTAAGTCCCATAGTGCTCAGAGCCATTTGAACCATTTCTATGGCCTAACACCTAAAGGCTTGCAGAAGTTGGCATACGATACGTTGAGAAGAATGGTATTAACCACAATTTCAACAAAGAGAGTGGCTTAGCCGGCAAAGATTGGATGTACAGTTTTCTTAAGCGCCACCCGACCGTCAGTCTGTGGCAGCCGGAAAATACTAGAGTGAATAGAATCAATGCTTTCAGCAAGGAAGAAGTTACTCGATTTTTGACAATCCGCTAACGTTAAAAGAAAAACTGAATATTGATCCCACAAGAATGTCCAACAAAGATGAAACTGGCATAACCGTTGTGCAAAAAAAAAAAAGTGTTCTAAGGTGTTCACTACGAAAGGTTCAAAGAGGGTAGGCGCTGCAACTTCCGTTGAGAGGGGCAGGACCATCACTGGTGTGTTTTGCATGAGCGCTGGATGTCATTTCATAACTCCTATAATGATGCATCCAAGAAAACGAGTGAGTGCAAATCTTCAAAAAAATGGACCGGATGGGGCCATATACTGTCGTTCCAACAATGGGTGGACCAACACAGAACTATTCAATGAGTGGCTTCTTCATTTTAAAAAACATACTCGCCCAACAGGTGATGAACCAGTGCTCCTCATACTGGACAACCACAACAGCCACATTTACATTGAGTCTTACAAGTTTTGTAAAGAAAACCGCATCCACGTGGTCTCTCTCCCACCTCTCACGTCCCACCGCCTATAACCCTTGGACCTAACCTTTTTTGGCCCTCTGAAGAATGCTCTTTCTAGAGAATATGACCTTTTCATGATACGAACAGGGCGCCAGAGAATTACTGAGAACGAAGTTGCTGAACTTCTAAATAATGCTTTTCTTAAAGTTGCTACATTGTCAAATGCCTTATCTGGGTTCCGTGCTGCTGGTATTCACCCATACAACCCCTAAAAGTTTTCTGAACTTGATTTTGCCCCAGCTGGAAAAATAGACGAGCTAACAGTGGAAGCAGCCACAGATTGTGACAGTCCTCCAACATCCGCAGCACATAAGACCCCATCGACTGCTACAAGTCCATCTGTGGGGCTATTTGATGATCCTACTTCCTCAACATCCACGGGATGTGTTACTGAAAGCCATAAGAAGTTTATGACTTATCTGCCAGATTTTGACCTAAAGAAGAAATCTGATAGGCCTAAGACTACTGAGGTTAAAACAAGAAAGCCCAGAGGAAAGCAGCCTTCTGAAATACTAACTAGCACACCCATGAAAATAAAACTCGAGTTTGATATAGAAAAGAAAATGGAAAAAGAAGAGGTGAAACAACAAAGAATTGCCAATAAAAACATAAAAGCTGCTAGAAAGCTTAATCTCAGCAATAGCCCTAAGCCTAATGCAAAAGAAAGTATGGATAAGAAGAGACTTCAAAACAAGAAAAGGATAATCAGACCTTTGGCAAGAAACACTTGCAAAAGAAGACAATTGAAGAAGAATCAGACGATTCAGATGTTGACGAAGTTCCATTGTGCAATGACGATGAGTCCGATGACATCTACCGGGAGCTGTTTGACCCTGGCGCACTTCAAGGAGCCGACGACGAGATTTGCGGACTTCGTGGAGATCACGGTAGAGACAGGAACTGTGGTGCAGATGTACTTTGTGCGGAAGATGGTACCGTGCAGCTAAAGATATGATATGTGCAGTGAAGGACTTATCTAACCTGTTAAATCTGTAGGCCCCAAACCTCAAAGCAAACTTTGCATTTTATTTGAAAACCAATAGTCCTGAACTATGCTAAATTTTGTAAAATTTGATTAAAACTTACGTTTAACCTAATCTAACATGTGCCTTATCAATTTTTCTAAGATGCGCACAATTAACCCACCCGATGCGTACGTTTCCTCGACGTTCGGGAAACTGTGCGCTTAAGTAGTTTCTTGGAATTTTGTTTTTGGTGTGTTTATTTTTGAATATTTTGGGTTATCTTAATTTTTTGTAGATAATAGAATAGTTGCTCTAAGTTTAGGTATATGATAATCTTTGTTTAACGAAGTCAATTTTTTAAAAAAAATTCCTCTTAGCTGAGCACGTTCCGTATGAACCTGAAGGTCTCTAGTTTTGGCGTCTTCATTATGTGAAATATAGGATGCAGGCAGTAATAAGTTGTTTGAGTCATTTTGGAAAGCGACCTCTTGGAACAGTGGGAGTAAGATGCACAGCGTAACTCTTACACCGTGAACGGAAACGATTATCGATGTAACGATACCTTAGTGGCTCATGGCCGCTGAGCACAGAACGTGCAATTGACGTATTGTTTGTTTTATCATACGTATTAGGTTAATTATGAATTAACACACTTAATATGCATTTTCTTAATTTAACAGCTATGAAGATGTTTAGTACTCGAACGAAACCAGTTAATAATGCAAAATGTGCGCCATCATACCGTTATAAAATATAGTGCACTAAAATTAGTGATAAACATTATATATTTGTATGAAATCTACCGCACCTAAGCAGATATGTTGTTCGCGTCTATATCTGTTTAACTATTAGTATAAAACGCTTGCTTTGTCTTGTTTGTTACCAATACCAAGTTTATGCCATTTCGTATTTTGTTTCTCAAATACGATTTGCAGAAGAGCTGTTCATTTTAGCTTAGCCCAGTAGCCATTTAACAAGGCAAGCAAGTGATGACTCGCAGTGACGGAGGTCAGGCTCATAATGCAATCAGCAGCTTATCCGACCTCGACTCACTACATGTCTCACTTGACGTCCAACGTGGCGTGGAATTAATTGTCGATTAGTAAACAGTGATCGTCGTCACACTCATAAAAGACTGCATAAATTTTATACTGTATTTAGGTATGAAAAGTGTCTCAACATAATCATTCCTATTATAGCAGTTTCTCTTACCTGGTCCGTGTAACAAAATCACTGCATAAGAATAAAATATCCTTCACATCCCTTTACAATATAAAAATTTGCGACTAAAACATGTATAAAACGAACTCGCGAAACACACACACACACGCACACACACACACACACACACACACACACACACACACACACGCTCAGTAATAAAAGCTTCGTGATGACTGGGTGTTGTGTGATGTCCTTAGGTTAGTTAGGTTTAAGTAGTTCTAAGTTCTAGGGGACTGATGACCATAAATGTTAAGTCCCATAGTGCTCAGAGCCATTTGAACCATTCAATAAAAGCTTGTTGTAGGACAATTCTTAAAAATTGTGATAAAATGAGAACGCAAGTAAAAAGAGGAGGTGCAATCAAAGACTCAGGTGACGATGCTTGTTAGAAAATTTGGCTAAATGCCAGATTGCTCGTAGACTTTGTACTTAGTGAACACTGTGGTGATCAAAAAGTAGCTGTGTTCGACAGCTGAGTGATGTTTTTGATAAGCAACCGAGTTGAAAAAGAGTCGTGTCTGGTCATTCCGATTAAGGTTTTCCGTGATTTGGTTAACATATTTCTTAATGCTCTCTCGACCACAGGAAATCGATGTACAGTTCCGTAGAGCGTCCCATATCTACAATCGCGAACAGGACAGTGGTGGTTGCGTTCTTTTTTCAGTCTGTAAGCAAAGAATGGTCATTTCAAGTTCATACTATGCGTGCCTTGTCAATTTGCCGCCAGAGAGGTTATTAACACGTGAAGCTGATAAACGAACTGGCTTAAAGCACAGTGATTACATTAGAACATTCAGTTGCTATCGAAAGATACAAAACATTGAAGATCTGCGCCCATAGCGAACTATAGTACAGACCACTAAGCATTGTACTTATGTGGATTGATGACATGCAGCCGTCTAGAACGAAATTATAAATATATATTAATACCTTCAGTAGCTTACAGGCGTTGGTACATATCAACGGGGACAGGCGAAAATGTGTGCTCCGACCGTGACTCGCAGCCGGGATCTCCTGCTTACATGGCAGACGCTCTATCCATCTGAGCCACCGAGGGCACAGAGGATAGTACGAGTGCAGGGACTATCTCGCGCACGCCTCCCCTCAGACCTACATTCTCACCTAATATGTCCACACACTACATTCGTAGCGTCCCTACCCAACACACTCATTACTCGTGGAAGACATTCTTACAAGTCCCGTAAGAGTTCGGGTAATATGTGTGAATGTGTACAAAAGAAGAACGTCATAGCCGGTATTGCCAGAAATATATGCTTATATTGGTATGGTGTCTGTTCTTTCGGACATGTCTGACTCCGCGCACGACTCACGGCCAGATCCAAACTTCATCAACCGTGTGTCTGTGACATGCACGGGCGTCCAAAGGAACCTTGCAACGTAATCACAATAACACAGCCACTGCAGTATCACAATCGTTTCATGTGGCACACATGTATATCTACATCATACTCCGCAAGCCACCTAATGGTGTGTGGAGGAGGGCACTTTCGGTACCATTATCTAATCCCTCCAACCCTGATCCACTAGCGAATAGTGCGTGGGAAGAATGTTTGTCTGTAAGCCTCTGTATTGGCTCTAATTTCTCGAATTTTTTCCTCGTGGTCAATAAGCGAGGTGTATGTGGGTGGAAGTAATATGTTGTCTGACTCCTCCTGAAGAGTGCTGTCCCGAAATTTTCATAGTAAATCTCTCCATAATGCATAACGCCTCTGTTGTAACATCTGGCAGTGGAGGTTGTTTAGCATCTCCGTATCGCTCTCTCGCCAGCTAAACGATCCCGTGGCGAAACGCGCCGCTCTTCGTTGGATCTTCTCTATCAGTCCTACGTGATAGGGATCCCAGATACATGAAAAGTACTCAAGAATCGGGCGAACAATCGCCTTATAAGCCACTTCCTTCGTGGATGAGTTACATTTCCTTAAGATTCTTCCGATGAATCTGAGTCTGGTATCTGCTTTTCCGACTGTTTTATATGGTCATTCCACTTAATGTCGCTCTGGATAATTACGCCTAAATATTTTACGGCAAACGCTGTCTCCAGCTGTTTGTCACCAATAGTGTAGCTGTAAAGTAGTGGATTTCTTTTCCTATGTATGCGCAATGTGTTACATTTATTTACTTTCAGGGTCAACTGCCAGAGTCTGCACCATTCCTCAATTATCTGCAGGTCGTTCTACAAATTCTTATTATATTCTGGCGTTGATACTTAGGTATAAACAACTGCATCATCTGCGAACAGCCTTAAAGAGCATCCAACGCTTTCTACTAGATCATTTATATTTATTGTGAACAGCAACGGCCCTACCACACTTCCCTGTGGTACACCGGATATTACCTTTACATCTGTCGATTTACTCCCGTTAAGAGCGACGTGATGAGTTCTGTCTGCAAGAAAATCTTGAATTCAATCGCAGATTTGCTCCTATACTCCGTAAGCTCGTTTTTTCTTTCATTAAACGGCAACGCGGGACGGTGTCAAATGCCTTACTGAAATCAAGGAACACGGCATCCACCTGAGTGCCGTTGTCCACTGCGATGTGGATCTCGTGGAGGAACAGAGCGAGCTGAGTTTCGCAGGATCTCTGTTTGCCGAATCCATGTTGATTTTTATAGAGGAGCTATTCATTTTTCAAGAACGTCATAATTCTTGAACATCAAACGTGTTCCATAATTCTACAACAGACTGACGTCAACGATGTAGGTATATAACTGTGTGGCTCTGTCTTACGGCTTTTCTCAACTATGGGAAAGACGTGCGCTTTTTTCCCAATCATTAGGTACCTTTCGTTGCTCAAGCGATCTACGATAAATTACTGCTGGAAGGGGAGCAAGTTCTTTCGCATAATCGTTATAGAGTCTTATAGGTATCTCATCTGGCACTGAAGCGTTTCCACTGCTAAGCCATTGTAGCTGCTTTTCATTTCCGCGATCGGCTATCTCAATATCTCCCATTTCGACATTCGCACGACGCTTGCAAGGAGGGACAGTGTTACGATCTTCCGCGGTGAAATAGTTGCAGTCAAAAATATATATTTTATGAATAAAAATCCGTCGACTGTCAATATTTACCTCGTTAGACTTTATTTCCGCCACAGATTAAATTTTAGATCGCCCGCCTGGTGAGCTGTGCGGTCTAACGCACGACTTTCCTGAGCGGGAAGGAGCGCCTGGGCTCCGGCGGACTTGTGTCGAGGTCCGGTGAGCCGGCCAGTCTGTGGATGGCTTTTACGCGGTTCTCCACCTGCCTCGGCGAATGCGGGCTGGTTCCCCTCATTCCGCCTCAGCCACAGTCCTCCACGTACGCGCACCACGCAAACATCGTCTAGTGTGAGACGTTTTCTGGGGAGGGGAGAATCCACCGCGGGCCGACCCGCACATTAACCCTGAAAGAGGAGGAGGGATGAAGTGGACTGCGCTTGCGGACCGCAGCGGCTGCGGGGGCGGAGCCTCTCCGTCGTCCCTAGGTCCCCGGTTAACATACAACACAATACAAATTTCACATCTCATTTCCCATATGAATCGCTAATAAAGCTTAAATACAGGTAGCTTCATTGTTAGATGTGTTAAAAAGTCCATCCGATCGCCACGCCTTCTGCTGCGAACAGCAAAGCCTAGGACTTTTTCATAGTTATAATAGTTGCTAAATGCATTACATATATGTTATCTTTTGCTATATTTATTACATAATATGCGCCATCACCAATTGTAGTCTTTGTGCTTCTTGTCCGAAACGAATTTCTTAAAATAGTAAGGGGCATCTTTTATGCTATATACATAAATAAATTCATACAGTTTACATGAGCACAGGACGTTTTATTTTATTTGCTTTGCCGTGGTATGTTTCCTCGTGCAACTATAAATGACCTTTTAGGTTTCAAGGATTAGAGGTCCTCGTAACTTCACTCAGTGACTACAAATCGTAATGTAGCTAACACTTTTCCTCGCAGCTTACAGCATCTCTCACGACTGTACTCTTTTTTCGCCAAATAAGGTTTGATGAATTTCAGCAGATTCGAAAAGCATGTTTCAGTCATTCTTAATTTATTCTGAAAAATCATCGGCTCCCAGCTCCGTAATTCAGCGGAGGGTGAGAGAATTTCTTCCTGAGCATTAGCCATTTCTTTGCCGACGGCTTTCTCTCCGCGTTCTTCGGCCTTTTTAGAACTAAAACAATCGAGGCAAATCCCAGTTTTTGTGTCCTTGAAATACCAAGAGGGATCTCGTAGAACAGAGCCTCACTGAACCTAAGATTAACAAATGGTAACCAGCGATAGGAACAAGGATTCGCTGTAATCGCAGAGTGCTGTCGGCCGGGACGCGTGTAGGCTGCCACGAAATTGGTCGGCCGATAAATCGGTGGGAGTGTAGGGACCTTAAGAAAGTTGGCAACGGAACACCTCGAATGGAACCTCGGTCAATGGTGCGCGCTTCTCTTCGTCGAGAGTACAGGAATTGTCTGATGCTTGGTGATCGTCGTGGACGAAAGTGAATGCGGCAGGAGGTGAGGCAACCATGTTTTGACCCGGTAATACACACTGACATCTGGCGCCTCTTTCGCTGTCAAGGGTAATTTGAGGCCTGTGCAGTCTAGATGTTTCTACTTTTTAGGTCTTTATTTATATTTCAAACAAATTCTTCACATTATTATGTCGTGTGTGCTTCTATTAACTCTTTTCTTTTTAAGTGAATGTGGATGTCACGAAAACTTGAGGCCGAGCGGTTCTAGGCGCTTCAGTCTGGAACCTCGGACATGGATGTGTGTGATGTCCTTAGGTTAGTTAGGTTTAAGCAGTTCTAAGTTCTAGGGAACTGATGACCTCACATGTTAAGTCCTATAGTGCTCAGAGCTATTTGAAGCATTTTGAACTAAAAATTGATATATTATTTTTATTTTCTCCTATACGTTTCAGTAGTAAATTTCATCATGTACAGCTGTAATAATGATGGTCAGTGTGATAAGATTTACTCGTGCTCTAGTACAGTAGTTTTCAGTCGGACGAAAGATGAAGATGTAAGGACGGCATGCTTTTCTCACGAAAAGTAAACTACGAGTTAGAGGCGTTCCTGACGAAGCAGTAGGAAAGCACCTCCCAGTAAGAATGACTCGGGGGCCTGCAGAACACGAGAGCGAGAAAGAGAAGAGCTAATATCACAGGTGTTCACTGCAAAGTGCAATTTTGCATCCATCCTGATGCAGTCGCTTCCATCCTCGCGTCTTCACTGTCGACATTATATTAACAGCAGTGCGGTAGGTGAAATTTATTTCTCTGTTACGTCTGTAAATAATGCTGCTAGGTTCTATTAAACAGTAAGCATTGACTTGTAGACTATCAATATACGTACAACTAGATGATTACTCCGCAGTTCTGACTGAAGTGCTTAGCACATACGATGCAAGACACCACTTCAACAGCGCATGGGAAAATGGCGAACAAAAATTTTTTTGTGCTAGGTCTGATTTCTTTTTTTTATCGTAGAGGTCCTTCCTGTATATGTAAGTGGAAGACAGAAAAAATTCCGTGAAACGATTTCGCCCCAATTGAGGTTACTTTACTTTTAATGATTGCTATCCCAACATGTTTATAATAAGTGTGACACTTTTTCCCTTATTTTGTGACTTGTTTTGAATCCTACCTTGTAAGTATCCGACACTGCTCAGCAATACTGCGAACTTACCAAAACGCAGGAAAATAGTTCTTATGACCACAATATTAACGAGTTACAGTTGAAATCGATTGATCCACACAAATTCCTAGATGTAGCAGTTTGAATGGGAATGATATGGAATGATCTCACAGACTCAATCGCAGGTAACGCTAGTGGTAGGCTTCCGTTTACACGCACTATACTGGGAACATGTAGTCAATCCACCCACAAAGGGAGGAAGGAAGATTACTCCTGTCCACAACAAGATCATCAGGAGTTAATCACATGTTCGGATTAGGGAAGGAAATCGGAAGTACGCTTTCAAAGGAATCACTTGGCATTTGCTTTAAGCTATTCAGGAAATCACGGAATTTGTGAACCACAATAAAAAAAACACTCAACACTCAATAACCATTCAAATTATCATAAAAATTATAGCAAGTAAATATTCAAGAATGATGAGGTGTTTCCAAAAGCTGCTTATCTGTGTAGCATACAGCTATGCGGCTTTTGGAAACACCTCATCGTTCTTGACTACAGCTATGCGACTTTTGGAAACAAACCATTCTCGACTGCCTAATTGTTATAATTTGTATGATAATCTGAAAGGTTGTTGAGTGTTGAGCGTTTTTTTACTGTTACTCAAAATGTCTCTTAGCTGTGGTTATCCTCCCCACAAAGCTGTTTGTACAAACCTCAATTTGAACCGTCGTCCGCTCCAATGCGAGTCCATTGTGCTAACAACTGCTCGTGCCTACAAAGCAGACTGGTTAACAATATACCCGTGCGTCCCTACTTACAATATTGCTCAAGTCTGTTTGGTCCATGCCAAATAACAGCAACGTATACACCAGTTCCAGTCGTATTAATATGACCACCGCACATGTTCAAAGTCCAATAACCACTCACAGGCGCAGGTGGCAGCACTAGCAGCGGAGAGAATATAAGTATGTCGAAAGGACGCGGGAAACAGTGCGAAGTGGAGCGATTTATCTGACGGCGCTTCTCGCGTTCTGCCGTGGTTAAAGTATAAATGGCGCTATTCAAAACCGGCGCTGAGGCAAATATAGTGCATCACGGTCCACGGATGAAGGGGATGCGTAGAAGTGTACGGGAGAACAGACGTGCAATTACCCGTCCAGATGAAGGGGATGCGTAGAAGTGTATGGGAGAACAGACGTGCAACTACCCGTCCAGATGAAGGGGATGCGTAGAAGTGTACGGGAAAACAGACGTGCAACTACCCGTCCAGATGAAGGGGATGCGTAGAAGTGTACGGGAAAACAGACGTGCAACTACCCGTCCAGATGAAGGGGATGTGTAGAAGTGTACGGGACAACAGACGTGCAACTACCCGTCCAGATGAAGGGGATGCGTAGAAGTGTACGGGAGAGCAGACGTGCAACTACCCGTCCAGATGAAGGGGATGCGTAGAAGTGTACGGGAAAACAGACGTGCAACTACCCGTCCAGATGAAGGGGATGCGTAGAAGTGTACGGGAGAGCAGACGTGCAACTACCCGTCCAGATGAAGGGGATGCGTAGCAGTGTACGGGAGAGCAGACGTGCAACTACCCGTCCAGATGAAGGGGATGCGTAGAAGTGCACGGGAGAGCAGACGTGCAACTACCCGTCCAGATGAAGGGGATGCGTAGAAGTGTACGGGAGAGCAGACGTGCAACTACCCGTCCAGATGAAGGGGATGCGTAGAAGTGTACGGGAGAGCAGACGTGCAACTACCCGTCCAGATGAAGGGGATGCGTAGAAGTGTACGGGAGAGCAGAAGTGCAACTACCCGTCCAGATGAAGGGGATGCGTAGAAGTGTACGGGAGAACAGACGTGCAACTACCCGTCCAGATGAAGGGGATGCGTAGAAGTGTACGGGAGAACAGACGTGCAACTACCCGTCCAGATGAAGGGGATGCGTAGAAGTGTACGGGAGAGCAGAAGTGCAACTACCCGTCCAGATGAAGGGGATGCGTAGAAGTGTACGGGAGAGCAGACGTGCAACTACCCGTCCAGATGAAGGGGATGCGTAGAAGTGTACGGGAGAGCAGACGTGCAACTACCCGTCCAGATGAAGGGGATGCGTAGAAGTGTACGGGAGAGCAGACGTGCAACTACCCGTCCAGATGAAGGGGATGCGTAGAAGTGTACGGGAGAGCAGACGTGCAACTACCCGTCCAGATGAAGGGGATGCGTAGAAGTGTACGGGAGAGCAGAAGTGCAACTACCCGTAGAGATGAAGGGGATGCGTAGAAGTGTACGGGAGAGCAGACGTGCAACTACCCGTCCAGATGAAGGGGATGCGTAGAAGTGTACGGGAGAGCAGACGTGCAACTACCCGTCCAGATGAAGGGGATGCGTAGAAGTGTACGGGAGAGCAGACGTGCAACTACCCGTCCAGATGAAGGGGATGAGTAGAAGTGTACGGGAGAGCAGAAGTGCAACTACCCGTCCAGATGAAGGGGATGCGTAGAAGTGTACGGGAGAACAGACGTGCAACTACCCGTCCAGATGAAGGGGATGCGTAGAAGTGTACGGGAGAACAGACGTGCAACTACCCGTCCAGATGAAGGGGATGCGTAGAAGTGTGCGGGAGAGCAGACGTGCAACTACCCGTCCAGATGAAGGGGATGCGTAGAAGTGTACGGGAAAACAGACGTGCAACTACCCGTCCAGATGAAGGGGATGCGTAGAAGTGTACGGGAGAGCAGACGTGCAACTACCCGTCCAGATGAAGGGGATGCGTAGAAGTGTACGGGAGAGCAGACGTGCAACTACCCGTTCAGATGAAGGGGATGCGTAGAAGTGTACGGGAGAGCAGAAGTACAACTACCCGTCCAGATGAAGGGGATGCGTAGAAGTGTACGGGAGAGCAGACGTGCAACTACCCGTCCAGATGAAGGGGATGCGTAGAAGTGTACGGGAGAGCAGAAGTGCAACTACCCGTCCAGATGAAGGGGATGCGTAGAAGTGTACGGGAGAGCAGAAGTGCAACTACCCGTCCAGATGAAGGGGATGCATAGAAGTGTACGGGAGAACAGACGTGCAACTACCCGTCCAGATGAAGGGGATGCGTAGAAGTGTACGGGAGAACAGACGTGCAACTACCCGTCCAGATGAAGGGGATGCGTAGAAGTGTACGGGAGAACAGACGTGCAACTACCCGTCCAGATGAAGGGGATGCGTAGAAGTGTACGGGAGAACAGACGTGCAACTACCCGTCCAGATGAAGGGGATGCGTAGAAGTGTACGGGAGAACAGACGTGCAACTACCCGTCCAGATGAAGGGGATGCGTAGAAGTGTACGGGAGAACAGACGTGCAACTACCCGTCCAGATGAAGGGGATGCGTAGAAGTGTACGGGAGAACAGACGTGCAACTACCCGTCCAGATGAAGGGGATGCGTAGAAGTGTACGGGAGAACAGACGTGCAACTACCCGTCCAGATGAAGGGGATGCGTAGAAGTGTACGGGAGAACAGATGTGCAACTACCCGTCCAGATGAAGGGGATGCGTAGAAGTGTACGGCAGAACAGACGTGCAACTACCCGTCCAGATGAAGGGGATGCGTAGAAGTGTACGGGAAAACAGACGTGCAACTACCCGTCCAGATGAAGGGGATGCGTAGAAGTGTACGGGAGAACAGACGTGCAACTACCCGTCCAGATGAAGGGGATGCGTAGAAGTGTACGGGAGAGCAGACGTGTAACTACCCGTCCAGATGAAGGGGATGCGTAGAAGTGTACGGGAAAACAGACGTGCAACTACCCGTCCAGATGAAGGGGATGCGTAGAAGTGTACGGGAGAGCAGACGTGCAACTACCCGTCCAGATGAAGGGGATGCGTAGAAGTGTACGGGAGAACAGACGTGCAACTACCCGTCCAGATGAAGGGGATGCGTAGAAGTGTATGGGAGAACAGACGTGCAACTACCCGTCCACATGAACCGAGGGGCCGGCCGGTGTAGCCGAGCGCTTCAGTCTGGAGCCGCGCGACCGCTACGGTCGCAGGTTCGAACCCTGCCTCGGGCATCGATGTGTGTGATGTCCTTAGGTTAGTTAGGGTTAAGTAGTTCTAAGTTCTATTGGACTGATGACCTCAGATGTTACGTCCACAGTGCTCACATCCATTTAAACCATTTGAACCGAGGGGCTACCAACAGTCTCCTGAGAGTACGAGCAGGCAACCATTTTGATTGCTGTCCATGGGCGACTAAGGACGGAATTTGCGGAAGTGGACGTCCAATGAGTGGCGACAGGTGTAATTTTTCAGATGAAGTACTACGCTAAGTCCTACCTATCAAACAGTCCACAGTGATTTGCAATGTATGTAAATTTAGGATAAATATAGATTCTAGAATGAGCGGTCGGGAGAGCTTCGTGTTGATCACGTTTCCCTCCAGTGACGCCTACGGCCTGAGGTTGACAAGGCGGCCGGTCGGTGCGTTGAGCCGCCAAGGCCTGTTTGTTTGTTTGTATATATTCTAGAATAGGACAGACGACAGTTGTATAAACCTTTTTTTTCCAAATTTGTTGCACTTTCTAAATGTTCTTCGAATAAAAGTCATCTTTGGATCACCTTCCCCACTGTATTTCTTATACGATCATTCCAATTGTAGTTGATCCTAAGAGCAATCCGTAGACATTTGCTCCAATCGACAACTTCTAAATTTGTGTCACCTGTCATGCAGCAGAAATTCGACAGTATTCTCGTTGCACTAATGGGCAGGATCTAACTTTTCAGGATCAACTGTCACATTTCGAACCATTCATATACGTCGTCTAAATCATTAGTAATTCGTTTGGCACCTTTTGTAACTCATCTAGGCGGTAAATGATGGCACCACCGGCAAATCTTTTATTTGTTCATTTAATGGGACGCGAAGACGAGAAACAGTAGCCAGCGGTTTTACAGGGCACTCCACGAGTCTCAATCACAAACAAAAAGCCCGCGGAAAATAGAAAGTGGCGCCGAGAGCAGAGGCGAGCCGCACCGAAGTGGTCGAGCAGGTAGTGAAGCGTGTGAGGCCAGCTAACGGCAACCTGGCGGACAGGAAGGGCGGCCAGTCCTGAACACAGCTCGAGCAAATGGAGCCTATCGCGAAATCATTCCTGTTTGCAGCCAATGAATACCAGCAGTGATTACGTTGCGCTGCTTTTTGTCAATTTTTTGATAACTCACTTCATTCCGTGTAACTAAACTCGCAGAACGAAAATGTCGGTGGAGCTGTAACAAACATACATCGTACAAAGAACAAAATATGTGACAGAGTTTGCATCTTCCAAAAATCAGACCATTCTTTTCTCCTGTTCTGTATTCGGCACTTCAGACAGAGCCACAGAGCTGTGTTTATAAACACGAGTGCGTTGTTATTGGTAGCGTTGTGGTATCGAGTTTCGGTGACAGACATGAGCTGAGCATCTTTCTCTATACAGGGTGATTCAAAACTCATGTCCCATAGGACAATACAGTATTCAGATGTATGAAGAAACTGTTATCCGAAGCAAAAAATATCTAGTAAACATGGACTCTAAAATGCGTACCTTATGAGCTATGAACACTTATTCGTCTTCGGTACTGTGAAACGAATTTCTTCTACCGCAAGGAGGTAGGAAGGACCAAAATAAGAAAAAAAACTGTACAATAAATGTTGACTTTAAAATGCATACCTTAAGAGCTGTGGGTACTTCTTCCGCAGAAGAAGTGTTTCGCAGCAGTGAAAATGAACAAGTGCTCATAGATACTAAGGAAAATATTTTAGTTAGCCCATGTTTACAAGGTTATTTTTTCTTCTTTTGGTTCATACTACCTCCTACCAAAATATGGAAAGTAAAGAGCTTGCAATACAAGGGGTTTGTTTCACAGTTTCGAAGATGTGGTCGTAGCTCTGAAGATATACATTTTGGGGCCCATGTTTACTTGACGCTTTTGCTTAGAGTGATTGTTCCTGTTATATCCCTAAATACGACGTCGTTTTATGGGCTAGGACTGTCGACTCGCCAATGTACCATTGTCCAATGAGAGATGACTTTTGAATCACCCTGTATACGAGCTTTTCTTTCGGCTACATCCTGTGAGACATGTCATTATTTACTATTGGTGGGAGACTGTGATATACTGAGAACAGCTCATACGTGTCGTCATCAATCATCATCTATGCTGTGATTACAGAGAAATCTTGCTTTACGAGAGTATCAGCGGGTCTTTTTGTGTCGATGACTTGACAAGATGTGTGGCCACACCTCTGGAAATTGAAATATTTTTCTGACGAAACAAGTAACAACGAAATATCCCAAGGCAATGTATATAAATGATGACGGCGGTAGCTTGCTGAGTATGTTCACAGACTATACGATTGGGTATTGGCAGTTTGCAGCGGAAGAAAACTTTAGGAAGACCTCCGAGGATCGACGATTGCTGCTGGGACTGGCAATTGACCATCGAGATCAATAAATATAACGTACTGCGAATAAATAGACGGAAGACCCATTATTGTTTGATTACACTATTGACGATCATTCACTGGAAAGAGTAACAAACGTAAAGTATCTAAGAATACCCGTTCGGAGCGACATAAAGTGTAAAGACCACATAAAAAATTCAGGGACAGTTTCCAGGTAGGAGTAATAGAGTAGATGGAGAAGATCTAAATAATAGCTGCGCGTTTCTTCGCGGATTCATTTACCTAGCGCGAGAAGGATTTTAAAAGAGACGCACTGCGCATTATGGGGATATTTTCTGTTGGAATTCCAAGAGCATACGTTCGAATAAGAGTCAGACAACACATTACACACACATCACCACGACTGGAGATTCAGAGAGAGATTTGAGCATATGTAACGGCTTACCAACAGCTGTTCTTCGAATGTAGTATTAGTGTATGGTAAACGAAAGGCGAGAAATGACGGTGGTACTACAAGTTCACTCAGCCACCCGCAAATGGCTTGTAAAGTACACATGTAGATATAGACTCTGAGCTAAACGTTTTGCCTCCTGTCGACATTTAGTCTGCGTCTGGAATGAATATAGTGACTCTTCCGGCACCGTCGGATGCATTCAAAATAGACAGTTCGGAAATCATCCATCGTGGTCGATCAGAAAAACTTGTTTGTTACACAACCAATACAAGCCTAAAACCTGATCCCGGTTTTTCGATACAGTGTGACGTTCAATTTGCATATCGTCGACTTTGAGACTAATACAATCTTATTTTCTGGTACCTAGCATGCCTAAAAAATCGAGTGTCATAAGTGCCGCTCGTGTTCGTAAAGAAAATGTGGACGCCATTAAAAATCACCCATAGTGTCAAATTTAACACGACATACTTTCCACATAACATCTAACGAAGTCTCGTATTCTGAAGAATACTTACGGCAGGTGATTTTCGGGGCACGTGTGATACACTATTGGGAACAGATGTGGATGTCCTGCCCACAAAGGAAAATAAGCCCGAGAGGCATTTCGTTGAGCTATAAACTGAGTATTGCTAGCTGTATACTCTGTAGTTGCCGGAATTGTTGGGATAACCCAGAAGCTGCACTGGCGCAGCGGTTAGCATCTAAGCTCACATTCGGGAGGGCGAAGGTTCAGATCCCATCCAGAGTTATTGGGTATAGATGCTGATAACTGTGTCCAGACACTTAGGAAATATTTGTCTGACTCCATTCATTAGTTTTGGTACATTTTCAGGCTGATCTTCGTAAGGAGCGCGGTTGTATATTCACGTTTGTACTCGATGTACCGGGGGCTGCTCCTTGCGGCAGTACGAGCGGTATCCGTGTTAATATCCACCGGGCAGCTAACATTTTCATCACGTACCAGCCACAAAATTAAGTAGTATACAGAGTGTCACCAGAAATCCTCCAGCATCCCGCACGTTCTGTACAACTGATGTATACCACCAAAGTTACCTGTATTTACCGTATATTTAGTTGACAAACAGTCACGCTATTCTATAGCATCTGTCAGGGATACGATGACCTACCCAGATTTAGGTTTTGTTCGATTTTCCTAAATCGCTTAAGACGGAAGGACACGGCTAATATACTTCCCTGTCCTTCGCCAGTCCGAGCTTGTGCCCGACGCTAATGATGTCGTTGTTGACAGTACGTCAGACCCTAATCTGGCTTCGCTTCACGAGCTCGGCCGCTATTTGAGGCCCGGCTAGCAGGAATGTACTTACGGGGAGACGCGGCGAAGGCGGCTGCCAGGAAGGCGAGCACGAAGGCAAGCGGCGCGAGCTGCTGCATCTCGTCCACTGGCGCGGCTGGGCGCGCTGCCTGCACGCGCACCGCTACGTGACGTCACAGCCGCCCCCACCCTGCCCATGGCGGCGGGCGCGCCTCCGTCTGTCGTCCAGCCTCAACGCCGTCCACACCTGTTGCTCTGGCGGCCTGCGCAGTCGACGTTTTCAAACGCGGAAGCTACCTTATCTGTCCTATAGGCGAGCGCTGGTCGACTCGTCCGTCAGTCGCGCGTGATAACGTCACATGTATGCGGTTGAAGTTATCGGTGATAAAATGCAGGAAGCGAAAGGTTATCTACAACGTGTACAGAAATCAGGCTGTGGCCATAAGAATAGAAGGGCACGAAAGGGAGGGAGGCAGAGCTGTAGCCTGTCCTCAATGTTATTTAATCGAAACAAAGAGGGAGAAGTAACGGAAACCGAAGACACATTTGAAACAGAAATTGAAGTTCAGGGAGAAGAGACAAAACCTTTAAGGTTCGTCACTGATATGGTAATTCTGCCAGAGATGGCAAATCACTTATCCCTCTTACTACTGGGACATTTTTATCTGACTGAGTACCACTATGATCATATAGACCCCCCCCCCCTTCTCCCCCGACTGTGATCATATAGACCCCAAGTAATTTACACCAGATATATAGGCAGTATTTTAATGAAATAACATAAAAACATAGATTACGGTTGTTCATTGTAATAGTGATGATTCTATTTCCATAGATATTACGTTCAAGAAACAAAAAGTAATTTAGATTGGAGTCATATTGACAGCAGTGATACTCAGTGTAAAGAACCATGAATAAATTTTACTGTACTGTAAATATAAAGCTGGACAAAACATTGTTGGAAACAATTGATTCGGAGAGAGAAAGCCATATATTTTTAAAAAATGCTTCGGAGACAAGGGAGATATGATTTACCAACATGCTTATGGGGTCATATTGACCCAAGTGGTACAAGGACGGATACTACAACAGCTGATTCAAGAAACTTTGGTAATGGATGCTAAAATAAGTGGGAAATAAGATTTTCATTATTGCAAGTGTTTTGTATAATAGTTGTTAAACATAACATTCATCATTCTGTTTTCATAAATATTACATTCATGATTCAGACAAACAATTTAATCTGGGGTCGTACTGTCCCAGTGGCACTCAGGGCAAAGACCATGGAAAAAAATTAATAATTAGTAAATATAAAAATGAACGAAACATCATTGTTTAGGACCAACTCAGAGGGACAAAGTCATATAATTTGAAAATAATGGTTTTGGAAACAAGGGAGACATACATTTACAATGTATTTATAGAGTCATATTGACCCCAGTGGTACCTGGAATGTTAAAGGATCAATTGAACTGAATATATCCTGTCCTGGCTGGAAGTTGACTAGTAAAACAAAGGAGAGTAGTCGAAATAAGTCAGCTGATGCTAGGGTAATTACACCATTGGCCATTAAAATTGCAATATTAGGAAGGGTAGCAAATAGCGAAATTTTACTTAGTGCGCAAAGTAAGTATAGCAAGCGCGCATCCAGAATTCGGTTGTGAAGGGAGAGTTCACAATTTGTCACTGTCTCTCGCCCCCACACCATCCCCAAAATATAACTCGTTGTCATTCTCGCTTTTAATGTGTTACAGGTACCTAGAATTTTAATAATAACAATTAGATACATCAACTGTTTTATCAAAGTAATAATAACAATAAATTGTTTAATTACAATATACAGGTTGTCCCATAAATCTTGAACACCCTAAATAACTGTTTGTCCAGATGCAAATTAAAAATGTTTCAATCAAATGCTCTTTAGCCGTCAGGGTGACATCAATCAGCATGATTGCCTTCGTTGTAGCTTTTTTTTTTAATAGAGATATGAACAGTGGTATGACTTTGTTAAATTGCACCCTATATTTTTTATGCGTGATTCATTTCCTCTCCTAAAGACCTATTCAAAAATGTATCACAGTGTGTCATTAACTGAAACACAACGTTATTAATTACATAACACAACATTGATGTTGACACTCCCAGCGCTTAGTGCAGGTTGGTTGGTTGGTTGGTTTGGGGAAGGAGACCAGACAGCGAGGTCATCGGTCTCACCGGATTAGGTGAGGATGGGGAAGGAAGTCGGCCGTGCCCTTTGAAAGGAACCATCCCGGATTTTGCCTGGAGCGATTTAGGGAAATCACGCAAAACCTAAATCAGGATGGCCGGACGCGGGATTGAACCATCGTCATCCCGAATGCGAGTCCAGTGTCTAACCACTGCGCCACCTCGCTCGCTTAGTGCAGGTACTCGGGGTAATGGAACACATCCACGTGATGACGTTGACAGAGGACAAATGCAAACATAAGTAGAATGCACACCTGTCATTCCGTCAATCATCGTCAGTTCAAGAGTTGTGCGAGTAGAATGTACACCAGCAAAGAGAAGGTAGAAATGCTACACATCTATGGGGAATGTAAGTTAGCCGAACAGTAACTGCAATACTGTTTTCTTATGTAGGGTACATTTAGTACAGTATTTTAGTCTTTTTAATACTGTTGTGTAGAGTAGGCATACAGTAAAAGCTGTCCTTCCTACAAACTGCATCGACATAACGTTTCCTTTATTGTTGTTGTTGTTGAAGGTAGGCGAAATGCTACGCAAGCAGCGGAACTGTACAGCGAGCGATATCCTGACAAGAACCCACCTCCCCGTCGGACGTTTTCTCGTCTTGTTGCGAGGCTTCGGAAACGGGAAGTTTCAACCCACGACAACGCAATCGTCGTAGCACTCGCAAAGATGAAGCTGCCACAGTTAATGTTCTCGCTTCCGTCGCTATGAATCCACATCTGAGCACACGATCGCTTCACCACGAGGTTGGCATTCCTGAAACCGGTATACATCGTATTCTTACACGTCACCGGTACCATCCTTACTATCTACACCTACAGAAAGAATTGCATGGGAATGATTTCCGGAATCGTGTACAGTTCTGTAAGTGGGCACAGCAGCAAATCCTTGCCAACCAGAATTTCTTCTCCAGTGTTCTATTTACCGATGAATGTTCCTTCTCAAACAAAGGACAGGTAAATGCAAGGAACATACATTATTGGTCCAGCGACAACCCACGTTGGCTTAGACAGGTGGAACATCAGCGTCAGTGGAGGGTTAATGTCTGGTGTGGGATGCTTGGTACTACAATTATTGATGCTTCTTTCATCAATGGTAGTCTAAACGGCATAGCGTATGCCAACTTCCTCAGACGAATTCTTCCTCCTCTTCTGGATGAAGTGCCGCTAAGAACCAGAATGCTTGTGTGGTATCTACACGATGGATGTCCAGCACATAATGCCGTGCGTGCTCGTCGTGTTCGGAATCGAAGGTATTCTTCCAGATGGATTGGTAGAGGAGGAACAGTTACCTGGCCTGCTAGGTCTCCTGATCTAAATCCTCTGGACTTTTTTCTTTGGAGATGGATTATAGACGTTGTCTATCACGATATTCCAACAACGCCAGAGGACATGCAGGAACGTATCGTGCTTGCTTGTAACTCTCTTCAGCAGGCAACACTGAAAGCAGTAAATAATTTTTTCATTCAACGAGTGCACCAGCGTATCGGTGTCCATGGTCACCACCTTGAGCACCTTTGAATGTTCTACTCCTGGGCAATGGTACAGGGGAGTCAAAGTCAATTTTTGGACGAGTTTGTGATCCCAGGCTCAAAGTCAATGTTATGTTATGTAATTAATAATGTTGTGTTGAAGTGAATGGTACACTGTGATACATTTTTGAATAGGTCTTTAGGAGAGGAAATAAATTACCGAATAAAAAGTACAGGGTGCCATTTAAAAAAGTCATATCATTATTCATATCTTTGTAAGAAACAAAGCTACAACGAAGACAATCATGCTGATTGATGTTACCCTGACGGCTAAAGAACATTTGCTGGAAACATTTTGTAATGTTCATCTGGACAGTCATTTAGGCTGGTCAAGATAACTGGGACGCCTTGTATATGGTCTCTGTTTTAACTCGAGGCAACTAATTACCTCGAAACCACGCATCTTACAAAAAAAAGTTCTAGGTGAAAAGTTAATATTAGTAAAGAAGGGAGCATCTGTGGTACAACTCGCCACCTCTTAACACCGCCTCCCGAGTGGGCGGAGTCAGTTTTATATTCACAGATGAGACCCCCTCCCATTTTATTGCATATTCGGATTCTAAGCCAAAAAATTTGTACCGTTTACTCAAACCATTGTTTTCCATCTGCGTAAGATGGCGATGTAATCCACAAATATCGGGTGTGCCTCTTTTTGCAATTAAGAACCGACGCATTTGATTCTACATTGCATTTACGATGTAAATGTAAACCTTTGTGTTTCAACGGTAGATATCTACATTCGATAACTACTTTAATTTTGCAAATGTGATTGCACAATTCAAATAATATGGCTAGACGTTACTGTTTGTGGCAAATAAACTACTTGTACGGTAACGTAATTTTGTGTTCCCTACGGGGATGATTATATTGAATCGCAAAACCAGTGGAATGCTTGATTTCGGTGTCCGCCCTCGAGCCCGCCGTTAAGGCGTCTGATTTTGATGCGCGTCTCCATCCAACTACTGTAACTCTTGCGATGGTTGCTATGTGACTACCGGCGGAATAAAAACCACAACCACTGCAAAAAGATAAAATGTCCGTGAAGTGACAGTGCCAAGCGCACATATCGTCTAAGCACTCACAAGCTCGCCCCATCGCTCATGAGATACTGTCACGAAATCTGATACTCAGAGATGAAACCGACATTAAATTCACGTTTTAGCTAGCAGCTGTCTTCGGAAGTCAGCGGATGCATTTGCGTAACAGTTTACTCAAACAGCGTCATCCTGACGAAAAACCGACCACAGACTATACACACATCAATATGGCAACGTACACCGAGTGCATGACTCCGGTCCTGTAACGATATGCGTGACAGCGAAGGATTTGAGTCGTGATCTGCGCCAAATATTGTAATATTGAATTAAATGACCCCAATGTACACCAGAGGCAATCTTCCAGAACGTGATAAGTGCTGTCTAGGAAGGACCGGCCACAAGTAAGAGAGACAAAGTTCAATAGTCGTC
The DNA here is from genome assembly GCF_023897955.1 of Schistocerca gregaria. Classification (NCBI taxonomy): domain Eukaryota; kingdom Metazoa; phylum Arthropoda; class Insecta; order Orthoptera; family Acrididae; genus Schistocerca; species Schistocerca gregaria. The sequence goes on along the minus strand of NC_064931.1, from coordinate 863,866,422 downwards.
TGGGACCCTACCCCTGTGTCCGTCATAGCCAAGTTGCGGACTCAGGATGTTGGCAGAGTATCATCCCTTAGAAGATACACTCGGGTTCGCGAGGTCGAAGGCAACTGGCTAGAAGGAGGAGGATATTAGTGTTTAACATCTCATTGACAACGAGGTCGTTAGCGATGGAGAACAAGCTTAGATTAGGGAAAGATGGGAAAGGAAATCGGCCGTGTCATTTCAAAGGAACCATCTGATGGAAGCAATTTAGAAAAATCACGGTAAACCTAAATCAGGATGGCAGGATGTGGGTTTGAACCATCAGTAGTAGGGCAAAGTTCGTATCACCCCAAGTACAGTTATCCAATATGGTGGCGATGACGTCATCCAAGATGGCGGCCATGAAGTCAGCTGATGACAGAAGTACTATTACCCAAGATAGCGGCTTTTGGCGGGAAGTTTCAATTTTGGCAGGAAGATTGAGCTACCGCCACTAACCTAACCCCCCTCCTCTCCCCCAGAAAATGCGGGAAGTTCAAATTCCATCAGGACGGTGTAACACACCACGGCTACCTCTACTACCCTTAGAAAATGGCGGGAAAATAGATCACTCAGGCTACCTCCATTTACCTAAGTCAACTGACCGCAACCTCTTCCTAGGTGTTGGTGGGAAAAGGACTCTGCCTGTACTGGACATAAGTCTTTTTTGCATGCAGTCTTTATTTAAACAATTAGAGGCAGTACCACCATAAAGTGTTCTCACCATGAGGTCCGGAGTCCAACTGACATAGTACACAGTACCACCACCAGAGGGCGCTGTCGTCCCTTCTGTGACGTAATCCAAGATGGCAGTATGGAAGGGGAAAAACGGGGGAAATGCCTCAGCCTGTGCTGGGCTGCTGGAGAGAGGAAGGAGTGTACTTTATTTATTTTAGGAGCAGTTTATTTAGGGATGGATTTCACATAGTTTATTTACTACACTAATACAAAACACACACTCTGATGTACTTGGGGTCGCAATTCACGGCCTACAGACACGCAAACTAATCTTAAATTACCGAAATAATGCATATATAAAGCTCTACCAACACACTCACAATGCTTAGTAAGGCGAAAATAATAAACTGCACAAACACTTAGACCCCCCCCCCCATGAACCATGGACCTTGCCATTGGTGGGGAGGCTGGCCGTACCATAGGTGCAAACCACAATGGACGGGTATCTGTTCAGAGGCCAGATAAACGGGTGGTACCTGAAGAGGGGCAGCAACCTTTTCACTAATTGCAGGGGCAACAGTCTGGATGATTGACTTATCTGGCCCTGTAACAATAACCAAAACGGCCTTGCTGTGCTGGTATTGCGAACGGCTGTAAGCAAAGGGAAACTACAGCCGTAATTTTTCCCGAGGGCATGCAGCTTTACTGTATGGTTAAATGATGATGGCGTCCTCTTGGGTATAACATTCTGGAGGTAAAATAGTCCCCCATTCGGACCTCCAGGTGGGGACTACTCAAGAGGACGTCGTTGTCAGGAGAAAGGAAACTGGCGTTCTACGGATCGGAATGTGGAATGTCAGATCCCTTAATCGAGCAGGTAGGTTAGAAAATTTAAAAAGGGAAATGGATAGGTTAAAGTTAGATATAGTGGGAAGTAATGAAGTTCGGTGGCAGGAGGAACAAGACGTTTGGTCAGGTGAACACAGGGTTATAAACACAAAATCAAATAGGGGTAATGCAGGAGTGGGTTTAATAATGAATAAAAAAATAGGAGTGCCGGTAAGCTACTACAAACAGCATAGTGAACGCATTATTGTGGCCAAGATAGACACGAAACCCACGCCTACTACAGTATTACAAGTTTATATGCCAACTTGCTCTGCAGATGATGAAGAAATTGATGAAATGTATGATGAGATAATAGAAATTATTCAGGTAGTGAAGGGGGACGAAAATTTAATAGTCATGGGTGACTGGAATTCGCGAGTAGGAAAAGGGAGAGAGGGAAACATAGTAGGTGAATATGGATTGGGAATAAGAAATGAAAGAGGAAGCCATATGGTAGAAATATCCACAGAGCATAAATTAATCATAGCTAACACTTGGTTAGAAGGTTTGTGGATCTTAGGCTGTGATCTCAGTTTTGCTAATATAGTCTGATTAATTCTAATTACTCAAAGATCAAACTGAACTGAGAAACAAATTTTTCCTTCAGAACTTTGAAGATCTACTAGTTCAAAACAAGTAACCATCCAACGAACCCTACACCGGCTCCCCAACCACCCCTCCCAACGACACCCCTCCTTCTCCTTACATCCTAACCACACCAGTGTCAATGTAATATACTACCAAAGAATAAGACATGTACTATATCTCCAAATGTTAATTCTAGCTGGAACAAACAGAAGCTGCCTTTACCAATATTCCAGATCACTCTAATGTTAGAAAAAAATAAGTCAACAGTTAAAGAATTTTAGTTCATGATTTTTAAAATATTAAATGTACAGCCATACAAACAGCTTTAATCCATTACAATCACTATAACAACAGAAGTAAGCTAACAATTCATTTGAAGATTTGTTATTAATTTAAATATACAGCTCCTAGTTATACAGACAGCTGCACCTCACTGCAGATACAATAACTCTATATTATTGATTCCTTGGGATTCATGTTAATGCCAAATATGATAATTGCTATTAAAAAAAATAAAAAAAACTGCCTGTAACAAACAAGTAGAAATAACATATCAGATCACCTGAAATTTGTTCTTCTAGTAGTTTATTACTACAGTGCTCTCATGTTATCGCCATTCTGATCAAAAATTCCCTTATATTGACTTAACTCATGTAAAGAACAACAGATTACATCTCTGTACAAAGAAGGCTTATGCCATATCTCTATGTCAAGATCTTTTGTTACAAGCAACAGTTGTAAAGCGCATGCTGGATGCTGGTAAAGTGTCACTGTCAAAGTGTTAGCTAATATAGTTCGTGTGAAAGTGTTCTGGACATCAAAATGGAGGCAGACAGATACGAAATAAGCCACCTATACCGTCGCAGAAAGTAAAAACTAAATTTACATCCATATCGACAGATAAGCTATAGTCATAAGTGTGACCCATCTTTCTGCCATAGAACCAGCACCCAGCATTATGCTACTACCAGTATATCCTCCTGAAATCATCTGAAGACGAACCTGAAAGGGTTCGAAAACCGGTTCATGTAATAAATCATTATTATTGAAAAAAGTGACTGGTTGCAGTTGTGTATAACGTATTTACATTCAAGAAGAATATAATAATTCCAATCCCAAAGAAAGCTGGCGTTGACATATGTGAAAATTACCGAACTATCAGTTTAATAAGTGACAGCTGCAAAATACTAACACGAATTCTTTTCAGACGAATGGAAAAACTGGTAGAAGCCGACCTCGGGGAAGATCAGTTTTGATTCCAAAGAAATATTGGAACACGTGAGGCAATACTGACCTTACGTCTTATCTTAGAAGAAAGATTAAGGAAAGGCAAACCTACGTTTCTAGCATTTGTAGACTTAGAGAAAGCTTTTAACAATGTTGACTGGAATACTCAAATTCTAAAGGTGGCAGGGGTAAAATACAGGGAGCGAAAGGCTATTTACAATTTGTACAGAAACCAGATGGCAGTTATAAGAGTCGAGGGACATGAAAGGGAAGCGGTGGTTGGGAAGGGAGTGAGACAGGGTTGTAGCCTCTCCCCAATGTTATTCAGTCTGTATATTGAGCTAACAGTAAAGGAAACAAAAGACAAATTCGGAGTAGGTATTGAAATCCACGGAGAAGAAATAAAAACTTTGAGGTTCGCCGATGACATTGTAATTCTGTCAGAGACAGCAAAGGACTTGGAAGAGCAGCTGAACGGAATGGACAGTGTCTTGAAAGGACAATATAAGGTGAACATCAACAAAAGCAAAAAGAGGATAATGGAATGTAGTCGAATTAAGTCAGGTGATGCTGAGGGAATTAGATTAGGAAATGAGACACTTAAATTAGTAAAGGAGTTTTGCTATTTGGGGAGCAAAATAACTGATGATGGTCGAAGTAGAGAAGATATAAAATGTAGACTGACAATGGCAAGGAAAGCGTTTCTGAAGAAGAGAAATTTGTTAACATCGAGTATAGATTTAAGTGTCAGGAAGTCGTTTCTGAAAGTATTTGTATGGAGTGTAGCCATGTGTGGAAGTGAAACATGGACGATAAATAGTTTGGACAGGAAGAGAATAGAAGCTTTCGAAATGTGGTGTACAGAAGAATGCTGAAGATTAGGTGGGTAGATCACAAAACTAATGAGGAAGTGTTGAATAGAACTGGGGAGAAGAGGAGCTTGTGGAACAACTTGACTAGAAGAAGTGATCTGTTGGTAGAACATGTTCTCAGACACCGAGGGATCACCAATTTAGTATTGGAGGGCAGCGTGGAGGGTAAAAATCGAAGAGGGAGACCAAGAGATGATTACACTAAGCTGATTCAGAAGGATGAAGGCTGCAGTAGGTACTGGGAGATGAAGAAGCTTGCACAGGATAGAGTAGCATGGAGAGCTGCGTCTAAACCGTCTCAGGACTGAAGACCACAGTAACAACAACTATAACAACAAGAAAACTCAGTGCACATAAAAAACGCTTTCGAACTATAGGCAATCGTGACGTATCAGAGGCTCAATCCACACACACGCGTCGACGCTGTCGTAAGCTACTTCTGCTGCCAAGCCATGCACAGAAGTCCATTTGGGTCCAGCAAGCATGAGTCGGCGACATCCCTTTCATTTTTGACACCTGAGAAATTATTGTCAAAAATACGTGTTCACCTAGGCACTGTTGCTGACGCAATCATGCATAGCTGCGGTGCGGATCCAGCGTTGAGAGAGGTAATTGCATAGCAGCTAAGAGGTTCCCAATGTTATACTGATGTCACAGGTCGCGCTATAAGAAATATGTTTGATTGCAACTCTAACAGGACAGCCCATTCGTCACTGTATTTACCCATCAAACTGGTACTGGTGTGGGAGCACCATCCACCATTGTTTTCTGCAGACAAGACTTTCATCGGCAAAAACCTATTTTACACAGGTCGCCATATTGCACTGACAGTTAAACCGTGCAAAAGAGCCCTACATATCGTCAGATACGCAAAGACTCTTACTCATTTACTCTGCTGTGCCACTGAGAATGGAGTGACTCATCCTCACAGATGCTGCAGAAATCGCTTCCATTGCTTTCCAGAGTAGCACAGGCTGCTTTCTCTTCCTCTCTATCCTAATGGGACATTAGAGGTGCATCTAGCCATGCACATATGCTTATCCGCCCAGCATGGCTGATTCATCACCGCGAAAAGCGCGCTCATAGCTTCATACCATTGCAAGCGCATCTGAAAAGTTTCACGATGTTATACTGATGCACATGGCTATGTAAAATAAGAACAAAGTCACCTATCGGAAATTGTATAGTGTCCCATAAATAGTTAATGGTTGCTTTTGTAGGAGCTTTCGTGATGTCTCAGCTTCTCTGCATGAAAATTCTTGCCCTAATAGAACCTGTTTACGAAAATAGCGCAGAATAACGTCGAATGCATTCTTCCATGCGGTCCTATTGTGACACCCCGTCCATCACATGTTACCCTTCCTGCCTTCAACATACGCAAACGTTCTCACCGCTATGTATAAACTCCTATATCTCAGTGCAAAGGATGCAACATTATGATTGGCTCTTGTAAAATTTACCCACCGAATTACTGATGCCGTCGGTGTTGAAGAACTGTTCACCTTTTTTTTTCTTTCTGTTGATAAGACTCTCAGCAGTAAAAAACTATTTTACACAGATAGCCATATTGCAGTGACAATTAAACCCTGCAAAAGTGTCTTACAGGGCATCGAATATGGAAGGACTTACTCAATTACCCTTCTCTGCCACTGAGGACAGAAGTTTGAGTATTTGAGTGTGAAACCGATCTCCAACCTGACAATATATCATCGTGTACTGCGGCGATGTAGTAAACATACAATTCGTATCCTGTGCCATTCAAATTCGCCCCGTTTAGTCATTCAAATAGCTATCGACCGCCTGACGCCTGTACATATACCGCGAAGACAGACAGCATAAGGACATGTACCATAAGTATACTCGCGGCAGTAGATGTTTCCCGTCTGGTGTTCGTCAATTCACAACGCATGGCCAGAGTGCCCTCACTGGCTCGAAGTCACTCTCAGAAATGTTGTGTAAAGACGGGCTCGTTTCCCCCTCGGCACAAACGCATTACTGTTTCTGGTCTGGCCCATCGCAAGCACATGTCCATTTTGAATGTTGTCAAATTTCCACTTGATCATGAAAGCTGTCCAACACATACTAAATATTGGTTTGCTATTCGGCCATCTAGAGGACTACACGGTTAAGTCAACTACATTCCTGCATTTCAACAGCCCTCTCCATTTGGATGGTCCCTGCCATTAGTGGGAAACGTGAATCATTCCCACCACAGGCCACGCAGGGACAGAATCATCCTACAAAATTGGTCAAATATATATTTGATTGCTATACTTACAACAAGCGAAGTATCGGAAATATACTCTGCTGACGGCTATGGCTCTGGAAACAGAAATATGTGTACCATTCTTATGACTTGACATACGCTGTAGATGTCTTGTGTCGGTGTACTAAATGAACTACATGAAATCCATCCCTAAATAAATTGTTCCTAAAATAAGTAAAGTACACACCTTCCTCTCTGCAGCAGCCCAGCACAGGCTGAGTCATTTTCCTCCATTTTTCCCCCTCCATACCGCCATCTTGGATTAAGTCACAGAAGGGACACCAGTGTCCTCTGGTGGTGGTAGTGTGTACTATGTCAGTTGGACTCTGGACCGCGTGGTGAACACACTTGATAGTGGTGTGCCTCTAATTGTTTAAATAAAGTACTGCACAGGCTGAGTACTTTTCCAGCCATTTTCCCCCCACCACAACAGTGCCCTCTGGTGGCAGTACTGTGTACTAATTCAGTTGAACTCTGGGCCCCATGGTGAACACACATGATGGCGGTACTGCTTCTAATTGTTTAAATAAAGACTGAAAATAAAGACATATCCAGCACAGTCTGAGTCCCTTTCCCACTAGTTTCTAGCAAGAGGTGGCAGTTGGGTGACTTAGGTTAATGGACGTAGCCCAAGTGCCCTACTTTCGCGCCATTTTCTTAGGTTCGTGATGGTGGTCATGGTGTGTTGCATTGTCTTGATGGAATTTGAACTTCTCGCCATGGTGGAGGGGGGGGGGCGTAGCAGAGGGGGCGTGGCACGTTCCCGCCAACTGACGCCATCTTGAATAATGGTACTTGCGTCATTAGCTAACGTCACAGCCGCCATCTTGGATGTCTTCATCGTCGCCGTCTTGGATAACGGTACTTGGGATGACACAAACCTTGCCCTACCACTATTGTCGTCCTGTGGAATTCGAGTCCAGTGTGCTAGCCACTGCGGCATCTCGCTCGGTAGCTAAGCCTAAGATGGTAATAGCGTTCACTGAGTTAGAGTAACTTCGTTCAGTAAAGCCAGGAGTACATCGAGATGACGAAAGTCAAGGGACACGCCCCAATATCATGTCGGACATCCTTTTGCATGGTGTAGTGTAGTATTTTCATGTGGTATGGACTCAACAAGAGCCGGCCGCTGTGGACGAGCGGTTCTAGGCGCTTCAGTCCGGAACCGCGAGGCATTACTGTCGCAGGTTCGAATCCTGCCTCGGGCATGGATGAGTGTGATGTCGTTGGGTTAGTTAGGTTTAAGTAGTTCTAAGTTCTAGGGGACTGATGACCTCAGGCGTTAAGTCCCATAGTGCTCAGAGCCATTTGAACCATTTGTGACTCAACAAGTCGTTGGAAGTTCTCTGCAGAAATATTGAGTCATGCTAAATCTGCTACCTGTTCAGCTGCCCATAACTGCGAAAGTGATGCCTATGCAAGATTTGTGCATGAACTGACCTCTCGATTTCGTCCCATAAATGTTCGAGATTCACGTCGCGCAGTCTGGGTGGCTAAATCATTCTCTCGTTTTGCCCAAAATGCTCTTCAAACCAGTCGTCAATAATTGTGACTCGATGTCATGGCGCATTGCCATCCATAAGAATCCCATCGTTATTGTCCACGAATGGGTGCAAATGGTCTCCCAGTAGCCGAATATAACTTTTTCCGTCAATGATCGCTTAGTTGGATCAGAGGACTCAGTCTGTTTCATGTAAGCACAGCCCACAGCATTATGGAGCCATCACCAGCTTGCACAGTGCGTTGTTGACAACTTGGGTCCGTGGCTTCGTGGGGCCTGTGCCACACGCGAACCCTACCATCGGCTCTTACCAACTAAAATTAGGACTCATCTGATCAGGCCACGGTTTTCCAGTCGACTATGTTCAACAGATATAGTCACGAGCCCAGGAGAGGCGCTGCAGGTGATATCGTGCGGTTAGCAAAGCCACTCACGTCGTTTATCTGCTGCCGTATTCCATTAACTCCAAATATTTGCAGCACCGTTCTAAAGGATACGTTCGTCGTACACCCCAAATTGATTTATGCTGTTATTTCACGCAGTGTTGCTTGTCTGTTACGACTGACAACTCTACTAAAACGCCGCTGCTCTCAGTCGTTAATGAAGGGCGGATCGCAGAATATAGCAATCCCTAACGATTTCCAAAATGAAATGTCCCATGCTTATAGCTCCAGCAACCATTCCGCGTTTAAAGTCTGTTAATTCCCGTCGTGCGGACATAATCACGTAGGAAACATTTTCACACGAATCACCTTAGTACAAATGACAGTTCCATTAATGCACCGCCCTTTTATAAACCTTCCGTACGCGACACTACTGCCATTTGTATATGTGAATATCGCCACCCCATGACTTTCACCACCTCAGTGTATACTTCCACTGAAAATATGGTATTCTGAGTTTCATCGCCCTCGAGTTTCCTCGAGAATTACAACGAATTCTCTGTTTCTGAACACCCATCAGTGGGTATGTGCTTTGCATACTGGAGTCCTGCGAACTGCCTGCTCGATAGCGCCTCATGGATAGCATTTCAGTCTACATACATCCTATTCAAGCCACCGTACGGCGCATGGCGAAGGGTAGCCTGTACCACCACTAGCCATTTACTTTTCTATTCCACTCGCAAATAGAGCGAAGGAAAAACGACTGTCTGTATGCCTCCGTACAAGCCCTAATCTCTGTAATATTGTCGTCAAGGTTCTTACTCGAAATTTACGTTGGCGGCAGTAGAATCGTCACAAATGCCGCTCTCTAAATTTTCTCAGTAGTGCTCCTGGAAGAGAACGTCGTCTTCCCTGCAGTGAATTCTGTAATACTTGCGTGTTGTTAGAACTTGCCGGCCTCTGATCCCAAACACTCGAACAGTGCTGACCAATGGGCCACACTAGCACTCTGTATGCTGTTTCCTTTACAAATGAACCACACTGTCCTAAAATTCTTCCAGTAAACCGAAATTGACCATTTTCCTTCCCTACTACAGTCCTCATGTGCTCATTATTTTACATATTACTTTTATTCGAACATTACGGGTTTGTTTTTCCTACTCATTTTTATCCATTTAGAGGTAGCTGCTATTCAACACACCAACTAGAAATGTTGTCTAAGTCATCTTGTATCCTCCTACAGTCACTCATCGACGCCACCTTCCCGTACACCGCAGCAGCATCAGCAAACGGCCGCAGACTGCTGCTTACCCTACTCACAAGGTCATTTATGTATTTAGAAAATAATAGTGGTCCTATCACATTTCTTGGGGCACTCCTGACGATACCTGTGTCTTTGATGAACACCCGCCGTCGAGGACAACATACTGGGTTCTGTTACTTAAGAAGTCTTCAAGCCATTTACGTACCTGGGAACCTATTCCGTACGCTTGTAACTTCCTTGACAATAGGCAGTGTGGCACCGTGTCGAAGGCTTTACGGAAATCTAGGAATATGGAATCTGCCTGTTGCCTTTCATACAAGAAGCTTTTCAACCTCAAGGAAATTTATTATATTCGAACTGAGAATATGTTCAAGGATTCTGCAGCGAACCGATATTAGATATATTGGTCTGCAATCCGTTATCTTACCCTTCTGATGTACAGGAGTCACCTGCGCTTTTTTCCAGCCACTTGGGTCTTTGCGCTGGGCGAGAGATTCACAATAAACGCAAACTAAATGAGCGGCCAATGGTGCAGAGTATTACTTGTAGAACCGAACTGGGAGTTCATCAGGACCTGGTAACTTATTTCATCTCAAATCTTTCAGTTGTTTCTCTACACAACGATGCCTATTACTACATCCTCCATACGGGAGTCTGCGCCATCTTCAAACGACGGTACGTTTGTACGATTCTCCTGCGTGAACGATTTATTAAATGCGAAATTGTTTCCTTTTGCTGTCTTCTGCTACCTCACCACAGAGGTAAACGAGTGACTGGATAGAAGCCTTAGACTCGCTCAGCGATTTTACATGGTACCAGAATTTTCTCGCGGTCTCTCTCAGATCTTTTGCTAAGGTATGATTCTGGTTGTTATTGTGTTCTCCGCCCATAAATCTTCACACAGAAATACGAATGATTGATAACCTTTGTCTGTCTTCATTTGCCAGCAGTTTTCGAATTTTGTTGTTAAGCCACGGTGGGTCTTTCTCGTCCTTAGTCCACTTTATCGACACATACTTGTCCAGAGAATGATTCAGATCCGTTTAAACTTTGCCCATAATTCCTCTACATCCATCGCATTGGAACTAAATGATGTCAGTTCATTGTCTAAGTGCGATGCGAACAATTGTCTATCTGCACTTTCTAGCAAGAAGTACTCTCCATGTGTTCTTGATTGTTTTATTAACTTGAGGTCATGGTCACGCTCACTAATCGTTTCTCTGTGCAGACGCTGTCGTCTTAGTTAGGCCTGTGTGGAGCTGGCAGGTCTAAAATATTTCTATTGCGTGTGGGTTGTCGAACTAGCACCTCAAGACAGTTTTCGGATAACGTGTTCAAAAGAACTTGGGAAGATTGTTTGTCTGTACCCCCTGAAATGAATCCATAGACGTCTCGGCTGGTTAAAGCCGCCTGCAGCTAATGTTGCACCAACTGCTTATTTCCCCGCTACTGACCATGGACGACCCTAACACCGTCACAGATGAATGGGATGGCCGGTAAAACCATCCGACAATTAAGCTTTCTTCACCTACAACTGTTACACGCTACCAGACAACTCACTGTCACTCTCTAAATTCACCTCGATAGGGACAATATTTTTCTAACTTCAGTGAACATACCTCCTCCTATAGTGTGTAATTTGTCTTTTCGATATGCGATCCACGAATCGCGAAATATCTCAGAATTTCCTACTTCCAGTTTCAGACAGCTCTTGGTCTCAAGAATAACTTAAGCGCAAGAAGTTTCCTTGAGGGCAGTAAATTAGGGAACTTTGTTACGAATACTTCGACAATTTACTGATAAAATTTTGACAGCGTGTCTCTACTCTGAACGCGGTCTGATTTCGCTATATGAGAGACGTCTGGCTAGTTTTAATCACAGATCCTCAACCTAAAGCCTAGCCAAGCATAGGTGGGGGTGGTGGGATCACTCATGGGAAAATTCCGGTAGTTGTGGGTGTTAGAGCTGTACCTTTTTTAGATTGAAGTGAGCTGATAGGTATTCCTGCTTAAGGGAAGTCTCTCTAACAAAGGAACCACTTTTGACAAAGCTTGGGTATACAAGTAATGAGGGAATTAGTATATTTCATCAAAATATACAAGATATTAAAGATAAAGTCAGTGAACTGCTTATAGATGTTGACTCTGAAATTATTGGTATATCTGAACACTTCTTAAATAAGGAGATAATTCAGAGGCTTCCTTTACCAGGATACAGGTTGGCTGGCAACTTTTCGAGGAGCTCTTTGCGGTGTGGGGGAGTAGCCATGTATGTGAAAAACGGCATCCCATTTGAGTCAATTGATGTTTCAAAGTACTGCACTGAAAAGGTGTTTGAACGTTGTGCAGGTGTGGTTAAATTTAGTGGAGCTAAACTTCTTACTGTTGTTATTTATACATCCCCAGACTCCGATTTCACAACATTTTTGCTAAAGCTAGAGGAGGTTCTTGGTTCACTTTATAGGAAATACAAAAAGTTAGTTATATGTGGTGACTTCAATATTAACTGTATAAGTGATTGTGCAAGGAAAAGGATGCTGGTAGACCTCCTTAATTCATATAATCTTATGCAAACCGTATTCTTTCCAACGAGAGTGTAAGGGAACAGTAGAACAACCATAGACAATATTTTTGTTCATTCCTCATTACTAGAAGGGCATTCAGTTAGCAAGAAGGTGAATGGCCTTTCAGATCATGATGCACAAATTTTAAGTATAAAAGATTTTTGTGCTGCAACACATGTTAAATATAGTTACCAACTTTTCAGGAAAGCTGATCCAGTTGCTGCAGAGACTTTTGTAAACCTTATCAAGGAACAAGAGTGGCAAGATGTTTATAGTGCCGATACAGTAGACGATAAATATAATGCTTTTCTCAAGACTTTTCTCGTGCTCTTTGAAAGTTGCTTTCCGTTAGAACGTTCAAAACAGGGTACTAGCACAAACAGGCAGCCTGGGTGGCTGACTAAAGGGATAAGAATATCTTGAAGAACAAAGTGGCAATTATATCAAAACGTTAGAAACAGTCACAATCTAAATGCAGCAGCCCATTACAAACAGTATTGTAAGGGGCTTAAAAAAGTTATTAGGAAGGCAAAAAGTATGTGGTATGCAGATAGAATAGCTAAGTCTCAGGATAGAATTAAAACCATCTGGTCAGTCGTAAAGGAAGTGGCTGGTCTGCAGAGACAGGTCGAGGATATAGAATCAGTGCGTAGTGGGAATGTCCGTGTTACTGATAAGTCGCATATATGTACAGTATTTAATAATCAATTTCTGAATATAGCACGTGAACTAAATAGAAACCTAGTTCCAACAGGTAATCTTATAGCGCTCGTAGAAAAAAGTGTTCCGAGACTGTTACCTGAAATGCTCCTCCATGATACTGACAAGAGGGAGATTGAGTTAATAATTAAATCACTAAAGACCAAGAACTCTCATGGATATGACGGGGTATCTAGCAGAATACTCAAGTATTGTTCCATGTATGTTAGCCCAGTACTTAGCCATATCTGTAACTTTTCCTTTAGGAGTGGTCGGTTTCCTGACCGATTAAAGTACTCGGTAGTGAAGCCACTTTATAAAAAGGGAGACAGGGATAATGTTGACAATTATAGACCTATTTCTATGCCATCGGTGTTTGCTAAAGTTAACGAGAGGGTTGTATATACACGGTTACTGGAGCATTTAAATTCACATAATTTGCTGTCAAATGTACAGTTTGGTTTTAGAAATGGCTTAACAACTGAAAATGCTATATTCTCTTTTCTCTGTGAGGTTTTGGACGGATTAAATAAAAGGTTGAGAACGTTAGGTGTTTTCTTTGATTTAACGAAGGCTTTTGACTGTGTTGACCACAAAATATTACTGCAGAAGTTGGACCATTATGGAGTAAGGGGAGTAGCTTACAATTGGTTCGCCTCTTACTTTAAGAACAGAAAGCAGAAGGTAATTCTCCGCAATGTTGAGAGTGGTAGTGATGTTCAGTCCCAACGGGGCACTGTTAAATGGGGCGTTCTCCAAGGTTCGGTGCTGGGGCCGCTGCTGTTTGTTATTTATATAAATGATATGCCTTCTAGTATTCAGGTGATTCAAAAATATTTCTGTTTGCTGATGACACCATCTTGGTAGTGAAGGATCTTGTGTGTAATATTGAAACATTATCGAATAATGTAGTTCATGAAATAAGTTCGTGGCTTGTGGAAAATAATTTGATGCTAAATCACAGTAAGACTCAGTTTTTACAGTTTCTAATTCACAATTCAACAAGAACTGATATTTTAATCAGACAGAATGGGCATATTATTAGCGAGTCGGAACGATTCAAGTTCCTAGGCGTTCGGATAGATAGTAAGCTGTTGTGGAAAGCCCATGTTCAGAATCTTGTTCAGAAACTAAATGCCGCTTTATTTACCATTAGAACAGTATCTCAAATAAGTGACATTTCAACACGAAAAGTAGTCTACTTCGCATATTTTCATACGCTTATGTCATATGGTATTATTTGTTGGGGTAATTTTTCTGATTCAAATAGGGTATTTTTGGCTAAAAAATGGGCTGTTCGAGCTATGTGTGGTGTAAGTTCGAAAACCTCTTGTCGACCCCTATTCAATAGTCTGGGAATTTTGACATTGCCCTCACAGTATATATTTTCTTTAATGTCGTTTGTTGTTAGCAATATTAGCTTATTCCCAAGAGTTAGCAGCTTTCACTCAGTTAATACCAGACAGAAATCAAATCTGCATGTGGAATGCACTTCCTTGACTCTTGTGCAGAAAGGAGTGCAGTATTCTGCTGCATCCATTTTCAATAAGCTACCACAAGAACTCAAAAATCTTAGCAGTAGCCCAAACACTTTTCAGTCTAAACTGAAGAATTTCTTCATGGCCCACTCTTTCTATTCTGTCGAGGAGCTCCTGGAAGAGCTAAAAAATTAAGGAAATTCCAGTGTTACATTCTTGGTTTTCTTTATTTAAACTAACGACTGTCGCCTGAATATTTTTCTTATATTTCATTTTATCTGTTTCTACAATCTACAACTGAATATGTTTCTTATATTTCATTTTATCTGTTTCTACAATCGTGTTATAATTTTATGTATTGACTCGTTCCATGACCATGGAGACTTCTCCTTAATGTGGTCCCACGGAACAATAAATAAATAAAAACAAAAAAATTAAAAAAGGCCTTGAGCACTCCTCGAGTACTCTGCTGCCCAAGTAACTGCTACCTTTGTGTAGTGCAGCCTGACATGTAAAGGGGAGTCCCACAGTTCTCGAGCCGATGACGCAGGTCCATAAATCTGCAGTCAAGACCGTCACAGAGTTGACGAAGCCTTTGTATGAGGCCTTCGACGCAACTCCAGACCAAAGGGTCCCAGTCAACTCTAAGAACAGTGCTGCAATTTCCGAGCTCCGCTTGCACCCCACACACAAGACCAGCAGCCTCCACCAACTCCACCAGCCGCCTGTATGAACTGCAGACGTCCTCAAACCCAAGCGACAGGTTGTTGGGATACGGCAGAGACGTCAAGTCTTGGCATACAAGCACCATGGACTTTTATTACATGCAACGTTCTAAAGCGCAGATCACTACACTCATACGACGACGCTTGGAAGGGACTGTTATTAGAGTTTGCATCAATGACCAAAGGCCTCACGAAACGCCGTTGATGCGTCACCTCCTCACCGAACTCTCATACACAACCTCGCCAATGCGGAAGGACGATGAGATGCTACGTAATGCGTCATTGGCCATTCTTTCCATTCCGATTTTACTCCCCTGTACGCTGCTGTCCTTCACAACCAAATCTTAATCGAGGATGTAGCGGCACTCACCGTAAACAGTATATTGGAGGACATGGCTTTAGAACTCCAAGAAGACGTGACCTCGAATGAAGTCCTGGACGCTGTCAGGGTAAGTCCCCAGGACCTGACGGCCTTCCCCTCGAATTTTACAAGTGTTTTAGTTATCTGTCATTCACTTGGACGTGCATCTGTTGTGAACTGATGTCCCAACAACGACGACAGCAGCTACCATCCCTGATGGGATCGTTATCCCGCTCGCTAAACTGCACAGGCGATCACTGATCTGTGATTAGCGGTCCATGAATCCTTCAACATTGCCACGAAAATTTTCACGCATTTATTGGCATCAGGACTCAGTAAGGCAGCAAGACACGTCACGTCCCTCGATCAGACTTTCCTGTGTGCTGTTACTAGGATACTATCTGCCTGGTGCATTGGTATAGTTTGCAGGCATCCGACTGTGCCGATCATACCATTTTGCTGTCGGTCCTCCTGTAGATGGGTTTTCTGGCTCATATGGTCACAGTGGTAATGCGCCTCTTGAGCCGCGCGACTTCAAGAATCCTCTATAACGGATGCCTCACATCGCCTTTAGCGATCACGCGCTCCCTCCGAGAGGGTTCACCACTTTCCACGACACTGTATGTTTTGTCAAAAATGGCTCTGAGCACTATGGGACTTAACATCTGTGGTCATCAGTACCCTAGAACTTAGAACTACTTAAACTTAACTAACCTAAGGACATCACACACATCCATGCCCGAGCATCATTCGAACCTGCGACCGTAGCGGTCACGCGGTTCCAGACTGAAACGCCTAGAACAACACGGCCACACCGGCCGGCTGTGTTTTGTCGCTAGGACCTCTACTTCAGGGACTTCGCCAACACCTGGTGGACCTGCATTGCACGGGCACCACTTCTGTTGTATGGCATATGTTGACGATCCCGTCCTCTAAATACACAGTGAAAATGATGTCTACCCGGATCTGAAATTGATGGCGACATATGGTAAGGCATTGATTGGGCACTCCTCTTAACGTTTCCAAATCGCACGTTCTGCTCACTGGAGAGGTTCTACCTGTGATGTATCGCTCCTCGAAGTATGGCCAGGACCGTTCATTACTTGAGCATGGATTTTACGAATGATCTTGGTCGTTCAGCAGCAACAAACAGAAACGTCTCCTCCAAAAGATCAGAGCTGGCCTCACTGACCACCAGCGTAGATCCCTCGACACTGTACAGCGAGCGTGATACGCGAATGTCTACCACTCTTCCCATATCCCTCTCGTGGCACAAACGTTCTCGGTCTCAGTTACCTCGCCCACCGTATGTTGATGGTGATGAGATCCTTTATCAGTACCCAGATGTTATTCAGAGTTCAATATGGCTTCCTTGCACTTCCAGGGGAGCATCGTGGAGTTGGTTTATTCCACATGCTGGACAGAGTTACAGCACTTTGTGTTAGCTCCCAACTGAAAGTCCTTCGTCATTGCCCAACGAGCCTCACTGGACTGCTTTTACTTAAATACGAGCCAGTCTCCATGTCAGCCCCAGTCATGTTATCAGACATTCCACTCCCCTTTTACCACTTTCAGCATTTCTTTGTGGAATTAGGTTACATCCTCGAATCCTTACCACTCGCATGAATGCTCTGGACAAGACTGTACAAGACACATAAAAATGCATCGCCCCCCCCCCCCAACCCCATCGAACACAAGTTTCCCCAGATCATATGGCGTCGTGTATGGAAAGCGGTGCATGCACGCTTTCTCGACAGCAGCGTATGCGCCTGGTATATCACCGTGAATGGCAAACAGGTCAATCAATTTCGTTTGCACTGCATCCGCCTTGTTGACACGCCCTTATATGTAAAAAAATGGTTCAAATGGCTCTGAGCACTGTGGGACTTAACGTCTGAGGTCATCAGTCCCCTAACCTAACAACAACACACACATCCGTGCCCGAGGCAGGATTTGAACCTGTGACCGTAGCAGCAGCGCGTTTGCGGACTGAAGCGCCTAGAACCGCTCGGCCACAGCGGCCGGCCCTTATGTGTTCACTGTGCTGGATGACACAGACACCCACCGATTCTCATGTCGTCCGTCATCTGACATTTGATACCTGGAGGGGCGCACAGTGTATCCTGACTTTTCTTATCCGACAGACACTTACTCACATCACTATCCATACGCTTTTATTCCCAGATATGATTCGTCACCCTGCAACGAAAACTAACGCTGTTTAATCGGATATGCGGCCATACAGTGTGTTAACTGCAAGACGGCAGAGTTGCGATGGGAGTGCGGGGAGAGGAGGAAGCAAGCTTTGGCTGGCGAGGGGTGAGGAGCCGACGGGGGGACAAGGCACGGCTACCAGTTGCAGTGCTGGCACTACAAATTGCGCGTCAGGCTTACACGAAAGCTGACGAAAGGCTTCGAAGTAAAACTCGCTTTAAATGTTGTTCGTAAACGAAACTGAAATCGTCATTTATATGTGTGTGTGTGTCTTCGTCTACTACACGCTCACAAACCATTCATCCGATTGCAATGAAACTTTGGTGAGTTGTTCTCCGAACACCCGATAAGAGTAATGGACAATGTTTCAACAATTAGGTCACTGTAGCATGCTTAGTGCAATTGATTAGGTAAAGGCTTGTCATGCACTGGACCCGGGTCCCACTGCTTGCAGTTTTATTTCATTCCCCGCAATGTTAAACTATTAATTATAAAATTTAAATATACTTAAACAGGTCATGCAGTATAACGTAACTGTCAATCTCTATACATAAAAATGAATGTATGTATGTCTGCCCTCTGTGCGTTCCCAAACCATTCATCCGATTGCGATAAAATTTTGGTGATTTGTTCTCCGTACGCCCACGAAGGTTCCTAGCCAAAAAGAAGAGAAAGAAGACACACTCTTGAGGAGACATGACGTCATAAACAATGAGATACCCAGATTTACGCATCCACTATTTGAGAATGAGAGCACTTAGCGGCTAGCAACAAACGTTACACACAATTTCAAACCTTTACGAAAACTTTTCTCGCTGACACCCCCACAAAATAATGAAAGGAAGAAAGGTTGTCGCTTGCTACATTTTCTCAGTGCATACCGCAGTAGGCATGCCGCAGTAGGCATGACGTTTTAATGTATTATTTCGTTACTATTAACTCTAATCGCAATATATTTCGCATACAATATCCACTTATATCAGTAAATGCGCCGGCAAATTTATGTCTCTTTACGACATATAATTCAGGAGATATGACGTGGTAAACATCGAGATGCGTGAAAAAGTGCCGCGTCAGGCGTGACGTTTTGTTCTATTATTTCTTCACTACTAACACTATTCGCAACACGTTTCGCAAACGTGTTAAAAAAGTATATAAAACCACGAGCGTATTCCTAAAAAACTCCTGAGATAGGCCAGCAACTGCCTCTTCAGTCATTTTGATAATGTTTAGCACAACTGCACAATAAAAACTCGCAGAACAGTACAGCGCAAAACAATAACGATGCAGACGACAATGGCTACCTTGTACAACACAGATACGTAATGTTGGCAGCAGTCGAAACTAAGTGCCTACCGAAGCCTCCCGACGTTTACCGACTTCTATCGATTCAGGACTAGGGAGAGGTCTGCCATCTAAAACTTTACACACTGTACAGTCCGCTACCTTTTCGACCCCGACGAGAAATCGGAACTGGGCTATTGAACGTACCGTACTGATCGACACTGGGCACTTGTTTGCAACCTAGATACAAACAGTTCTTTTCAATTTTTCTATGGAGCGCCTTTCATGACCCTCTTTCTAGCTGGATCGTCCAAACCATGAGATTCTGATGTTCATTTTGCCGACATGATGCTCTGAACGAACTACAACCGGTTGGCTCTGAGCACTATGGGACTTAACATCTGAGTTCATCAGTCCCCTAGACATAGAACTACTTAAACCTAACTAACCTTAGGACATCATACACACCCAGGCCCGAGACAGGATTCGAACCTGCGACCGTAACAGCAGCGCGTTTCCGGACTGAAGCGCCTAGAACCGCACGGCCACTACGACCGGCCAACTACAACCGGAATCCCCATAAAAAGAGAAAACACATTAGGATGTTCCACCGTCCGAAGACGCGAGAGACGTCCAGAATTTCGGTACATACACACACACACACACACACACACACACACACACACATACACACACACAAAATAATGCTCCTACACAACTCCTTTCATTTTCATCGCTACCCTGTCTGTTCTGTTCCCATTCATTCATCTTTTCCTACAGCCCTCCACTTTTTAATAATAGGTTAGTTGTCTTGGGATGGAGATAGATAGGCGCTAACTCCTGAAACGATGCAGTTCTTTTTTTTCCTAGGACACAAGTGGCAACAAGGAGTAGATCTTTTTTTTTTTTTTGTAGTTCGCTTCCATGTCCAGAGGAGATAAAAAAACTTAACTGAGTGGTCAGTGCGGGGGACTGACATATGAGAGGCTGGAGTTCGAGTGCCAGCCGGGTGGGAGATTTTATTCGCTCGGGGCTGGGTGCTGTGATGTCTTTATGATCATTTCATCCTCATCGTCACACAAGTTGCCGAAGTGCGACAGGTGACCGGTCTGCCTGACGGTAGGCACCACATGCGCATTTCACTTCATTTCACCATCTCACTGACATAACTTAGGTCAGCATTGGAAGATCGAATTACCGCTGATTACCATATCTTCAGCGCTCCACAGCGACCATTGCGTTCTTTTAGAGTGACTTAATTTGTACTTTGAGCTTTTGGTACGTAGCTTTACACTTCATATCTATCTGGAAATAATTCCTTGCAGATTCTCGACTTTTTCTTGCAAAATAATTGCTGTTTCGCCGATTTATATATCCGTAAACGACGATATTGCCTGGATACTGGAAACCTCTGCTGACATGTGACAACCATTATAGCTGGTCGTGTTGATCTCCAGCTCTGAGGTTCAGGAGCCCTCAGGCTTGGGCTGAGACTGCTGTGTTTGTATCTGCGGAGGTTTAGAACAGTGCTCTCCAAGCTCTCTAGACCATGGCAGGCGCATTTATCATGGGAGACTTGTCAGGGTCTCTGTGTGCAAGTTTCTGGGAGAATATTGGAAATAGGAGTCAGAAGGGAAAGGAAGCAAGATTGGATTTAACGTCCCGTCGACATTGAGATCATTAGAGACGGAGCAAGAAAGAATGGACAGGTATATCGGCCATACCCTTTAAAAGGAACCATCCCTGCATTTGCCTGGAGCGACTTAGGGAAATAAAGGAAAACCTAAATGGATGACCAGACACGAGTTTGGACCCTCGTCCTCCTGAATACGAGCCTTGTCTGTTGACCACTACACCACCTTCCTCGGTAGGAATGCGGACCCCAGGAAATGATGTCACCACATAGCAGTGCCCCTACATTTTGGCTAAATAACTAGTAATGAGAATCTTAGAAATCTTACTACTTTTTATTTAGGGACTATAAATTCCAGATCTCTAGGCTCTAAAAACATTATTGTAATAGGAAGAGAAATTAAATAAGATCTAATCGGATGTAGTACGGTTCTCAGAAGTGCGGTGGAAAAAATAATTGGGAAATTATAACCAGGACGTATGTTTTATGGTAGGGACAAATTAAACTTCATTAGAAACAAGAAAATTTAGAATTGTGTAAAAGATACTGGAGGGATTTCAAATAGAACAACAAGACTTTTTAAAAAATTAAAAAAATATATTCCATGGAAATGATTTAAGCTTATGCAGCAACGTCTTCATAATCGATGAAGAGGCAGAAGACCTCTAATAAAAGTTATGGAATTTCTTAAATAACAGCAAACCACACTATAAGATGGTAATTAGGTTCTGTACTGCGAAAGAAGTACAAAAGAAAGTGACAGGTGACATATGTTAATAGAATTTGCTGAAGAACAACAACCTTGTATATCGGTAATGTATAATGAACACATGAGAAAACCGAGAGTATCGACTGATGGAGGGTGGACAGATGACATTAGACAGCAACATGAAAGCGTACAGACCGAAAACTCTAGATAAGGCGTTTATCCAGCAGAGAGTGTCAAAAGGATGTTGACAATGATGATAATATCTCTACAATCGATCGTAAGCTGTCTGAGACCTATGAGTTACGTTTGCTACTGACTGATTAATCGCAATCATTTTGCCCACTTTCTGTTCCTTCTTATGTAACATTTGCACGTTTATCCCAGAGCATTCTAATTTTTTTAGCCATAAGGATGTACTGGTCAGTAGCAGGACAAAGTATATTCTGCCCCACATTCCATTGTTGCCAAATTTATTCAAGATGGCGGCGATGATGTCATCCAAGATGGCGGTCTGTAGACTTGGAATCAGCGCATGACGTCATCCAAGATGGCGGATTTTGGCGGGCAAAATAGGCGAATTGGGCTAGCTCCACTAACCTAACCCCCAGAAAACTGGCACGAAATTTGAATTTTGCAGTGAAAGTAGGTCAACTGTGCTATGCCCACTAACCTAACCATCCAGAAAAAATTGGCGTCAAATTCAAATTCCAATAGGATAATGGCTGCAAAACTGTACCTCTCTTTAGTGTTATTCATTATCATTTATCATCATTTATTATTATTATTTATTATTATTGGCCTACCTACACTAGAAAATTGCGCCAAATCCAAATTCGAACATGATAGTGTCTTGAAAACTGTAATTCTATTTATTATTACACTACTGGACATTAAAATTGCTACACCATGAAGATGATGTGCTACAGACGCGAAATTTAGCCAACAGGAAGAAGATGCTGTCTTATGCAAATGATTAGCTTTTCAGAGCATTCACACAAGGTTGGCGCCAGTCGCGACACCTACAACGTGCTGACAAGAGGAAAGTTTTCAACCGATTTCTCATATACAAACAACAGTTGACCAGCGTAGCCTGGTGAAACATTGTTGTGATGCCTCATGAAAGGAGGCGAAATGCGTACCATCACATTTCCGACTTTGATAAAGGTCAGATTGTAGCCTATCGCGACTGCACCTTATCGTATCACAACATTGCTGCTCGCGTTGGTCGAGATCCAATGACTGTTAGCAGAATATGGAATCGGTGGGTTCAGGAGGGTAATACGGAATGCCGTGCTGGATTCCAACAGTCTCGTATCATTAGCAGTTGAGATGACAGGCATCTTATCCACATGGCTGTAACGGATAGCGCAGCCACGTCTTGATCCCTGAGTCACCAGATGCGGACGTTACATTTCAGATGCATTATGACCCGTGGCTCTACCCTTCATTCGATTCCTGCGAAACCTGCGAAGGCCTACATTTCAGGCGGATAATGCACGACCGCATGTTGCAGGTCCTGTATGGGCCTTTCTGGATACAGAAAATGTTCGACTGCTGCCCTGCCCAGCATATGCTCCAGATCTCTCATCAATTGAAAACGTCTGGTCAATGGTGGCCGAGCAACTGGCCGTCACAATTCGCCTGTCACTACTCTTGATGAACTATGGTATCGTGTTGAAGCTGCATGGGCAGTTGTACCTGTACACGCCATTCAAGCTCTGTTTGACTCAATTCCCAGGCGTACCAAGGCCGTTTTAAGGCCAGGGGTCGTTGTTCTGGGTAATGATTTCTCAGGATCTATACCCCCAAAATGCGTGAAAATATAATCACATCTCAGTTCTAGTAAAATATATTAGTCCAATGAATACCCCTTTATCATCTACATTTCTTCTTGGTGTAGCAATTTTAATGGCCAGTAGTGTATTATCATTAATTATTTATTTAAGATGTCCGATTTCGGCGAGAAGAAAGCCATTTGCGCTACATCCACACTGGTAACAGTTACTTCTGTAAAATATCTGGGAGTTTGCATACAGGGCGATTTGAAGTGGTATGATCATATAAAATTAATTGTTGGTAAGGCGAGTGCCAGGATGAGATTCATTGGGAGAGTTCTTAGACAATGTAGTCCATCAACAAAAGAGGTGGCTTACAAAACACTCGTTCGACCTATACTCGAGTATTGCTCATCAGCGTGGGATCCGTACCAGGTGAGGTTGACAGAGGAGATAGAGAAGATCCAAAGCAGAACAGCGCGTTTCATCACAGGGTTATTTGGTAAGGGTGACAGCGTTATGGAGATGTTTAGCAAACTCAAGTGGCAGACTCTGTAAGAAATGCGCTCTGCATTGCAGTGTAGCTCGCTGTCCAGGTTTCGAGAGGGTGCGTTTCTGGATGAAGTATCAAATATATTGCTTCCCCATACTTATACCTCCCGAGGAGATGACAAATGTAAAGTTAGGCAGATTCGAGCCCGCAGAGAGGCTTTCCAGCAGTCGTTCTTCCCGCGAAACCGTACGCGACCGGAACAGGATGGGAGGTAATGACAGTAGCACGTAAAGTGCCCTCCACCACATACCATTGGGTGGCTTGTGGAGTATAAACGGAAAAATCTCTCTCAAGTTTAAATTCCAACACGATAATCGATCACACCTACGAAATGGTCCACATCCTACGAACTTTAACTGTCATTTATGTTTTTTCACTGCTAACCTATCAAAATTGCGTCAAATAATAAAGTGCACTTGTACTAACGTAATTCACATCTTGTTATTTTGCAGGAAATTCAAATACCAGCAGGATAATGCGTCACAACACGAAAAAGGCGGGAAAATAGACCGATTGTGCTTTGTCCACTAACCTAACACCTCATCCTCTAGAAAATGGCGGCTTAGTACAAATTGTCGCCAGCAGAGGAGGCCACCACTGGCGCTGCCGCCAGCCCACGACCAAGTGGGCGCCTCACTCCCCCTCACAGCCGTCGGTAGAAGTCCGTGCGCTCCAGCACCCGCTCGGACCGAGCATTCTCTGGTGTTGGTACTGGGTACCAGACCTTGTGGTGGCGCCATCTTACACTACAGTGTCCTCTAGCGGCATGAGTTTGAACTAAGTCAATTGGGCTATGGACTCAGTGGCGAATACACTTGATGGTGATGCTGCCTCTAATTGTTTAGATAAAGGCTGGTGTTTGATTTCGACAGTTGACGATTAGCAAGTAGAGTCTTTTACATCGGTTATTATTTTTGACAATTTACGAGTTGTTTGGCTAGATGGACGTAGATGTAGTGCATTATTTAAGAGTGGATCGCACGTTTGAAGGCTGTGCAGTGCGTTATTTTTGACGGTATACAATTAGCAAGAGTGTGTGTACAGCCCTATAGATGAGTTATGTAAGAGTGGTTTGCAGGTCTATATGCTGTGGGAGATGTCAGAGCGCCTGTTCTGTGATAAATATACTTCATCCCTAAATAAATTGCTGGCAAATAAATAAAGTACACTCCTTCCTTCCTACATCAGCGTAGTGCGGACTGAGACCTTTTACCACTTGCCCCTACGAAGAGGTTTCGGTCTGGCGACTCAGGTTAGTGGTTCTACTTGTGAGCTTCGTTTGCCGCAATTTTCTTACGTCGATAGCGAAAACGCAAGTGAGCTTTGTTTACTGGCAGATTTCGCACTTGGCTCCTGATCCTACGAGGAAGTGGCTGTCGGGCGACTGAGGTTAGTACAAGTGTCCTTTCTACACTCCTGGAAATTGAAATAAGAACACTGTGAATTCATTGTCCCAGGAAGGGGAAACTTTATTGACACATTCCTGGGGTCAGATACATCACATGATCACACTGACAGAACCACAGGCACATAGGCACAGGCAACAGAGCATGCACAATGTCGGCACTAGTACAGTGTATATCCACCTTTCGCAGCAATGCAGGCTGCTATTCTCCCATGGAGACGATCGTAGAGATGCTGGATGTAGTCCTGTGGAACGGCTTGCCATGCCATTTCCACCTGGCGCCTCAGTTGGACCAGCGTTCGTGCTGGACGTGCAGACCGGGTGAGACGACGCTTCATCCAGTCCCAAACATGCTCAATGGGGGACAGATCCGGATCCGGAGATCTTGCTGGCCAGGGTAGTTGACTTACACCTTCTAGAGCACGTTGGGTGGCACGGGATATATGCGGACGTCCATTGTCCTGTTGGAACAGCAAGTTCCCTTGCCGGTCTAGGAATGGTAGAACGATGGGTTCGATGACGGTTTGGATGTACTGTGCACTATTCAGTGTCCCCTCGACGATCACCATCACCAGAGGTGTACGGCCAGTGTAGGAGATCGCTCCCCACACCATGATGCCGGGTGTTGGCCCTGTGTGCCTCGGTCGTATGCAGTCCTGATTGTAGCGCTCACCTGCACGGCGCCAAACACGCATACGACCATTATTGGCACCAAGGCAGAAGTGACTCTCATCGCTCAAGACGACACGTCTCCATTCGTCCCTCCATTTACGCCTGTCGGGACACCACTGGAGGCGGGCTGCACGATGTTGGGGCGTGAGCGGAAGACGGCCTAACGGTGTGGGGGACCGTAGCCCAGCTTCATGGAGACGGTTGCGAATGGTCCTCGCCGATACCCCAGGAGCAACAGTGTCCCTAATTTGCTGGGAAGTGGCGGTGCGGTCCCCTACGGCACTGTGTAGGATCCTACGGTCTTGGCGTGCATCCGTGCGTCGCTGCGGTCCGGTCCCAGGTCGACGGACACGTGCACCTTCCGCCGACCACTGGCGACAACATCGATGTACTGTGGAGACCTCACGCCCCACGTGTTGAGCAATTCGGCGGTACGTCCACCCGGCCTCCCGCATGCCCACTATACGCCCTCGCCTAAATATATAACTGCACATACGGTTCACGTCCACGCTGTCGCGGCATGCTACCAGTGTTAAAGACTGCGATGGAGTTCCGTATGCCACGCCAAACTGGCTGACACTGACGGCGGCGGTGCACAAATGCTGCGCAGCTAGCGCCATTCGACGGCCAACACCGCGGTTCCTGGTGTGTCCGCTGTGCCGTGCGTGTGATCATTGCTTGTACAGCCCTCTCGCAGTGTCCGGAGCAAGTATGGTGGGTCTGACACACCGGTTTAATGTGTTCTTTTTTCCATTTCCAGGAGTGTATATGCGCAATTTTGTTCGGTTTGTAGTGAAAGGAGAAGCGACCTTTCTTTACTGCCAGAATTCAAACACGACGGCGGTTCCTAGGAAGAGGTGGCGGTCTGGTCCTTGCAAAGTAGTTGAAAGTAGGCTGTTGAACAAGTTTTTGATACGTATATGAAACTGTAAATTCAGTTATTTAATATTTTTAAAACTGAAATGAAATTAAGTATTTGGGTTAGATTGCTGATGTGGGTATTAGCATATTTACAGAAGACTATATCCGGCACGTGTACGGAGGTGGCGGACGAGTGCGTGTGACGTAAGCGATTGGAAGCCCTCGGGGCGTGCGCTAGAGAGAGAGCAGACGATCTTATGTCAGTTAACTTAGTGAGAGCGTTCTGTGTCGAGCAAGCCAGGGGTTGTGTGACGTCGAGGAAGATTCGACTGTCGTGGGAACGATTTTGGCGCGAAACTTGTGGGATGACCGAATACACGTGGATGAATGGACAACCTACACTTGCGATGTCAAGTGGGCAGGTTCGAACGAGCAAAACATGTTTACGCCGCTGGAGCCGCTGGAGCGTGCGGACCTACCGACGGCTGTGAGGCGCCCGCTTGCTTGTGGGCCGGTGGCCGCGCCGGGGCTAGCCTCCTCTGCTGGCGACGATTTGCACTAAGCCAGTTGGAGTCTGGACCTAGTGGTGAACACACCTGCATCATATTGTTTAAATAATAGGAAAAACAAGTCCGGTTTTCCTGCCCTTATTGTGATGGAATTTGAACTTCCCGCCATTTTTCTTGGGGAGGGGGTTAGGTTAGTGGAGGTAGGCCAAGTGTACAATCTTCCACCACATCGTCCACACACTGGGTGCAGCCATCACGGATGACGTCACGGTGGCACTCTCTGGTGGTGACGATATGTACTTGAGTCCAGACCTCGTGGTGAATACACTGATTGTCGCCATCTTGGATTACGTCACAGATGAGAGCGCCTTCTGATTGTGGCGATGTTTACTAATTCAGTTGGAGTCCTGACCTTGTTGGTGAACCCACCTGCATGAAATTCTTTAAATAAAGTCTTATGTCCAAGACCTTTTCCCACGAATCCTTAGGAGTTGGTGGCAATCTGATGGCTAAGGTTAGTAAACTGTCTTTTCTTTCGCGCCATTTTGATAGCTTAGTAGACATATGGGAATTGAATTTTGTTTACCGAAAAATTAAATGTTGGTGCCAGTTCGTAGGAGGAAGTGGCGGTCGGGTGACTTAGGTTAGTGGAGGTAGGGCATGCGAGCTATTTTCGTGCGTTATTCTTTGATTAGTATAGTTAAGAGCGGTGTGGTGCATTATCATGTTGGAAATTGAACTTGCCGCCATTTTCTAGGGGGTGGGGGTTTAGGTTAGTGGACGTAGCACAATTGGTGTATTTTCTCGCCTTTTTTGTGGTGTGACGCATTATCCTCCCAGAATTTGAATTTCCTGCAAAATAACAGGATGTGAATTACATTAGTACAAGTGCAGTACAAGCACAATTTTTATAGGTTAACAGTGAAAAAACATAAATGACAGTTAAAGTTCGTAGGATGTGGACTATTTTGTAGGTGTGATTGATTATCGTGTTGGTATTTGAACTTGTGACAGATTTTTATTATCGATGTAACGCAAGTGGCTTTCTTCCCACTGTAATCTGACATCTTGAATAAATAATAGATGATAATAGTAATAAATAGAAGTATAGTTTTCATGACGTTATTGTGTTGGAATTTGAATTTGGCCCAATTTTCTAGTGGAGTAGGCCAATCATAAATCATAATAATTATAAATAATAATAAATGATAATAATTGATAATAATTGATAGTGAATGACAATAAATAATAATGAATAATAGTGAATAATAATAAAGACAAGTACGATTTTGCAGCCATTATCTTGTTGGAATCCGAATTTGATGCCAATTTTTTCTGGAGGGTTCGGTTAATGACATAGCACAGTTGACCTATTTTCCTGCCAAAATTCAAACTTCCCGCCAAAATCCGCAATCTTGGATGACGTCATGCGCTGTTGCCAAGTCTACAGGCCACCATCTTGTATGACGTCTTCGTCGCCATCTTGAATAAATTTGGCAATAGTGGAATGTGGGGCAAAACATTCTTTGTCCTACTATTCTGGTGTAGGTCACTTGTTCGATAGATAAATGCCATAGTAGAAATCCCAGTTCCTCATCCTGTTTTGGCACTTTTCTGCTTTTAGATCTCTCTTAGGGCTTGACCCATCATAGTTGAAACACCCAGCATACCCATGAAGTAAAGCCACCGTCTGGCAAAGCTGTCATCAACCCGAAGCTTGTTTTGAGCAATGCTGAGTTTTGTAGAGCTTCGTTCTATTGTAGTTAGCATGCCCTTGCCTTCTTCCGAACACTAAACTGACCTAATCCGCCAGTTATGGGGTATACAGTTTAACGTGGAACCCGAACCAAAGTCGACTTGTTATTTTTCACATTAAATACTCATTACCAGAGAGAAAAGAATAAGGATAAGATTGTCTGACCTTTCGTTTGTACGATTTGCTTTAGAGTTGGGTGGTTTCTCTCCGTTAATTTCAGGGGTCTACAAGTTTGAAAGAAGGATTTAATGCTTCCCTGGTGACTGCACTACACAAACTCTCCACATTGAATCTTGATGCATGAAACTGATATGAAATTCCACCAACAGAATGACAGAGTTTTTGCCCCAATCGAACTCACTCAGTTCCATGCGACATCTGTCATTTGCCTGCCTTTCACAATCGGATATCCTACCTTCACACCCAGTTCGTCCGAAGACTACTGGCCACACTATGTTTATTACTGTAGTCCGATACAACTTTTTTCTCTTTTTCTTGCATGTTTTCACCTAAAGAGGATTGCAATAGTGCAGGTTTTGTGTTTCTTTCTATATACGTTCTGCAACTGCCATCAAAGGAATTAGTATCTTGCATTTTCTGCTGTTGTGTGCTTAACGTGTTGTTAAAATATTTTTTATGTCCGTAAAATTGGAAAACAAATCTCCGTCCAAGCAGGCCTTGGAAGGCCCAACGGTACCGACTGGCCACCGTGTCATCCTCAGCCAACAGGCGTCACTGGATGCGTATATGGAGGGGCATGTAGTCAGCAGACCGTAGGTCAGTTTCGAGACCGGAGCCGCGACTTCTCAGTCAAGTAGCTCCTCAGTTCGCCTCAGTGCACGCCGCTTGCCAACAGTGCTCGACAGACCGGACGGTCACCCATCCGAGTGCTAGCACAGCCCGACAGCGCTTAACTTGGATGATCTGACGGGAACCGGTGTTACCACTGCGGCAAGGCCGTTGGCCCGTAAAACTGAAAAAGTTTAAAATATTGTAATCATCTACGAGAGGGCCGACCTTTGAAATGAATCGAGAGGTCTTTGTGTAGAACGGTAATAAAAAGAGTCTGAACAAATGGGCAGAGACTGATTGTTATCGTGCGCGAGCGTGGAGATGCCTTGTCGGTAGCAGCAGCTTCAACTTGTGTTTTCGGTTTATAGCGATGACTGTTTTCGATACATTATCGCGGACTGTGAAATTAAAATAAATATATTAAAGTACTCCCAATCGTGGACCATCGTCTCACAAATTAAACTTGAAAATTATGACGTGTGGACAGTTTTATATTACAGTTTTTAAATTGATATAAAAAGTGTAAGGGTCGCATACGAATCCCTAAAGAAAGAAAGCCCTGAAGATTAGTGCTTGTGAATTTTTAATAGCGATGACACTACTTCTAAGATTTATAAAGAAAAATATGGGGTGCATGCAGTACATAATTGTTGCACGAATAGTTCACCTCCTAAATATTATTTTTTTCATGCACCCACGTTTTTTGTTATGAATCTTACAAGTATTGATAACAATTAAAAATACACGAGTACAAAGTCTTATGACTATTTATATTGGGACAGGAATCTTTATGAGACTACGAGAAATTATTTTACACTTTTTTGTTCGGTTCTGTTATGTTAAAATATTGTTTTTATTTAATTAATTATGTTCTGGTTTTTAAACAATTTGAAGATATATTTTTATTTAAATATTTATTTGTATCTATACTAGCATTTTACTACAGCTTGCCTCATGTTCGTGTGCGTCCGATGTATTGTACACGCCTGTCACTACCTACTGCTCAGCTGCACACATCCACTTGCATACCACCTGGAACGCATTCCGGTACTACCTGCGCAACATACCAGTCCTGTAGCGGCAGCGCAGCTGAGATGTCAGACATTACCCAACCTTTTTCACTGCCACCGCCAGTTTCCCCGCTCTACCGAGCAGACCGACGGAAACAATATTGCATTGCCATCCAATACTGAGATATGTCTATAGTTTCAAGTCTCTAACTCATCGTGAAGATAGTTTAAAACAAACTGAAAAATTTGTACCAAACAGACAGGCAGCCGAGACAACGACTTAATAACGACATTTAAAAATAATGTGAAAGCCACAAAATTGGAACAGTGAAGAGACACGTTTGCCAAGTGGACTGTTTACAATGGACAGGATGAACTGTGAAGTACAAATGTGATTCTTGGCATGGCCTAATATTTCACAAAATAAGAACCTTAAGGCTATGATGTTTGGACAGTGGAGTAACGTGTTTAAAAGAGAAACTGTTTTTAATGCGTAGCGTGGACTGCGATATATGTATGTACTGAAGTGCTTCACACCACAAACTAATATCTAAGAAAGAAGTACAAAAACCATGAGGTTCGAACTGTGGTCGGAAATGTTTAACAGGCGCAGTGATGTCGGTAAACACCACGTTCATTTTGAGTGAAGCACATTCGGTCTGCATTGCCGACTACAGATACTTCAATGAGGAGACTGTAAATAATTCACTTTCTATTGGATCTACATACAAGCGGCCGTTTTCAAAAGGACCATTGTAGCTGCAATGCTTAATAAAGATTACGCTAACATGACTTATGGGATCACCAACGTTGAATGAGGTTACTCCATTTCCCATAGCTAAGTGTTTCTTCATCGGACATTATGACTGTTAGCAAGCTCACCTCTTGCAAATTAGTTTCAAAGTTACTTATACAATAAACATACAATTTTTTGATGAAGTTAATTTTACAATTTCTCATTGCTGTTACCTATCTAGCGTTACTTAAACTCAGGAATTTTAAATTATACTTCCAATAATTTACAAAGGTTAATCTGAAGTTAATTTCCTTTATTAAAAGCTTGTTGTAGAACAATATTACATTTTTACGGATACACTCTCTTTTGACATTGGCTTAATTCTTGTGGCATTTTCGTGTGTCGTGTATTCGTCTGTAGTGATAATTTTTTTTGTTATTTTATGCTTTCTACGTCATTTGCTGCATATACATCTCTATCTGCAATGTTTGTAAGTCTTAATTCTTTCTTTTGCATGATAAGCCTTATTGCTTGTCGAATTACGTGTTGTTTAATGCACTGTGCTAGTAAAATATGTACGTAGTATATTGTCCCAAAAGATCTGTTGGATATGACCCATCAGGAAAGAGCAACATTGGAGAAGCATTTAGACCATGTGAAAACTTTGTATCTAACAGATATATCCGGGCTGGCGTATGTTTCATCTCACAAGTCGTCACACTGTGATATTCCAAGCGACATTGTATCACCTTGCCTACCTTTTTCTGCTTAATATGAGTTAGAACTTGAGTCCGAGGGAGCGTAATGTTCAGTGAATTCTGGGGACAGTCA
Source organism: Schistocerca gregaria (assembly GCF_023897955.1). Taxonomy (NCBI): domain Eukaryota; kingdom Metazoa; phylum Arthropoda; class Insecta; order Orthoptera; family Acrididae; genus Schistocerca; species Schistocerca gregaria. Next base: position 863,834,171 of record NC_064931.1, on the reverse strand, counting down.
AAATTTTATGTTTTGTTTACTCTAATGTTAAACGCTAGAGATATTATACTATTTTAATTACAGACTGGCGAAGTTTCCTTCAGTTTTAATATTTTTTCTTAGATTCTGCTTCATTTCGAAACATTAGTTATTTTTACTATCAAATATTTATAAGAAGTTGGTGATATTTGATATAAGTAATAGCAGGAAGGCCCCTGCTTCGTTACTGTTTATAACTTCTGATTAAGATGTTTCAGATCACCAGTTTTTGTTTTACTTTGTCAGTTTTGTGCTTTTCAACTAATTCGAAAGTTTATATTTCTCACACTCTATTTCCTTTCTCTAATATTGTTCTTCCCATTTTATCTCAGAGGTTTACATCTACATCTGCTTCCTGCATTCTGTTTAAATGGGCAGCTGAACTCTTAACAATCTGAGGAATATCATAAAGGCTATTTTTGTCTAATTTTTTCTTAGCAGTTACTTTTCAAGTGCTAAGGTACTAGGTTTTCTTATTTACACATTTATTTTACCTGACAATGTGCATAGTATAAGAGGTGTACATAAGAATAATTGAACGTCAACCGTGTAAAGGTTTATGCGTCTTAATCGATATCTCAGTCGCGTATGATCGGAAAATTAATGATAAAATAGTTCCGAACAATCGAGGTCAGTCGAATGGGGAATTTAAATCCTGATGTCATCCCAATCATTATTGGTACATAACATGTAGGGGACCCTGTCTATAATCAAAGTATATAGTAAGTACAGTGAGATACAATGTATAGCATTATTTGGAATCGCCCCATCTTGAGAAAGGCGTAAAATCCGCTTAAAGCATTAGGCCTACTCGCCAGGAATCTGGAAGTAACCTAGTGTACACTTGACTGTACCCAACAGTGTAAACTCCTTTTTGAGGAATAGTAGTGATAGTAATGGTTGTAGATATTACAGAAATGTCAGTCTTATTAACAGTGTAAAGCAGTTTTGTCGTAAACATAACAATGGCCTACAAACAGAAATGCATGGAAGCACTGCTGAAGAAATAAAATCTAGAAGTAGTTAATTGTTCCGGGGAAGAGACAGAAATAATAGGGTAAAGATAGTAGATGAGATGGAAGGGGGGGGGGGGGGGGAAGAACAGAAATATTGACGAGAAATTTTGGATAGTGTTGGACTGAAAGAAGACCACTGGTATACGTCAACAGAGAAAGTAGACGATGACAGTAGGTAAAGCTTCCGTCTTCTCTTGAATACAGTATCGTTTTGGATTAGGTGCAGGTGACTGGGTAGTGTGTACCAGAGTCGCATGACAAGTGGAGAAGGAGATACAGCAAGATTTAGTGTTATATACAGAAATAGCCAAGTTGTTGGAGGTACCAGATCTTTTATTGCGGTTATAAAAATATGATAGGTATTTTACATGCGAAGAAAGATACTGACAACATCATTGGCTCAATAAGCTGTGAAGAAGATAGCAAATTACATCGCTTATCACGTCGCATATGCACAAACTGAGAATAGGAGGGACTGACGTCTCAAACGACCCATTGTTAGAAACATGCACTGGGTGGAAAAAAAAGCATTCCCATGTCTATTGCGATGTAGGAAGACCATTGGTATTCAAAGCAGTTTACAGCCCTTCAAAATGGCTCTGAGCACTATGGGACTTAACATCTATGGCCATCAGTCCCCTAGAACTTAGAACTACTTAAGCCTAACTAACCTAAGGACAACACACAACACCTAGCCATCACGAGGCAGAGAAAATCCCTGACCCCGCCGGGAATCGAACCCGGGAAGCCGGGCGCGGGAAGCGAGAACGCTACCGCACGACCACGAGATGCAGGCTTTACAGTCCTCTTGGAATGAAACAGGTCGTGTATGGTTTGAAGGGAACTTTTTTTTTACTATTCCTACTGCAAAATAATGTCAAGTTGAGGAGCATTTGCATCACTGTTGTGTTTTTCTAGAATTCCCCGTTTATGTATTTCCCTTCTTGTTGTTTTGGTGCTGACGGTGTTTGTAACTGTAACTTTCAGTCCTACAGTGTCTTTTGCAGCTGTCGTCCTCTAAATTTTCGTCATAATTCTCTTCGAAGACCGTCCATCACGATCACTCGACACACACTTTCTTCCGCGTTGTGATTTCGTGTATGACAATTATGCGCTTTCCGTGTATGCGGTATAAATCTTCGATACGGTGCCTCTCGAAATACCAAACACTTCGGCTAGCGCTCACTACACAGAATACTGTTTTGACCACAATTCACACTTGAGGACATTGCACAGGTGTCTTTAGTATTCCAATACACCAGCGCAACCTGCTTGGCCAGCCCCTGCATTTATATTGAAGCAATAATTTCTCGCGTCGTTTCCATAATTTTGCCCACGCCATGCATATAACGCAGGTAATTTTAAACTACAGGTACATCAAAGTAGTATAGATTTGTCACGATTGATGACTGGACTAGTTTTTGTTTTATTTTAGGTGGAAATGTTTTTCTAAATCCTAGGATTTCATGCAAGCAAGATAGAGGTTTCCTGTATACTGAGACGCAACTTAAAAGCTTAGAATAAAATATTTTCACATAAAGTAATGTAGACGACCCCCCCCCTCTTTAGTTACAGGTTTCCTTGTTCACCGCACCTGATGTAAAAGTTGCAACACTTAGTCACGTTTCTGTCAGGCTATTTTGATGCTACAGATAATGGCACACTTTGCTTATCGGCCTGTAGCTGATACTGCCACTCTAGAACAAATGATACTCTAAATGCACATTCTTGCTATCTTATCGCGACATTTTACTCTTGCAGCTGAGGCCAGAACAGGGCGATTGACCCAATCTGTGAAAGACAGAAGAAGAAGAAGAAGAAGAAGAAGAATTGTTTTCAAGTATAGTTTTTAAGACATCCTCCGTTGTCGGATGTCGGAAAGAAAACTGATTTACCTGGGCCAGTCCGTCCTCGGCACGGTAGGCAGTAGCCTTGATGGTGACGGTACGTTAAATTCCAAAGCTACTCCTCACCGACGAAAGGTGCGTGCCTGGAGGCCGTTAGAGGCGGAGCGCCGGCTCAGCAAGGCGAAGCTGGCTCAACGGCCTCATTCACGGAATCATCCCAGCCTTCGCCCGTATTACAGAGAAGCGATGGTACAGCGCAGAAATGGAAATCTCGCGTTGGTCAAATGTGAACCCAATGTTTTAACCGCTGCTCCACTTCGCGCTCTATCATAATTCTAAACGGGTTCTGACCCACGGGCAACGTATGAGTGGCCAAGCAAGTGGTCCTGCCAGTCGGGATACCAGCTACTTTGGAATAAGGCTGGGTACCTCGGACATATTCTGAGTCGTGGCCACCTTTGTGCTCATACGGCAAAGACTACCAAATCCACCGGTTAGTCCCTCAACCGTTAGGGGCAAAACTCAATGGGACTCGGGCCAAGTAAGGCTAGTAACCTGCTTCCCTGGTACTTTAAATATGATGGTGGCAACAATCAGAGCAAAATGCCTCGGACCTTTGGAGGTGACCTAGTCCCACCTCTAATTGACAAACCAGGGACTCCTAAGATACGACTCGGCAAACGAATGGTAACGAGATGGGGAGTTGTTAATATCAATGGGGGCTACTCTGGAAAGAAGGTACAACTGGCAGAGGCTCCACGTAAGATGGGGTTGGACGTTTTAGCTGTTAGTGACATTCGGGTAAGGGGTGAGAAAGAAGAGGAAGTGGTAGAATACAAGGTCTACCTGTCAGGAGTCAAAGCAGGACTAGCACAATGGGGTGTAGGGCTTTTCATCAGGAAAGAAATGGAACCCAGCGTAGTTGCAATAAGGCATGTAAACGAACGACTGATGTGAATAGATTTGACAGTGTCTAGCAAGAAAATTAGGATTGTGTCAGTATATTCGCATTGTGAAGGGACAGATCAAGATGAGATGGATAGTTTTTATGAGGCACTCATTGATATAGTGATTAGAGTAAAGGACAAGGACAATGTTCTGCTCATGGGTGATTTTAACGCCAGGATTGGAAATTGAACAGAAGGGTATGAAAAGGTTATGGGTAAATTTGGAAAGGATATGGAGGCCAACGGGAACGGGAATCAACTCTTGGATTTCTGTGCCAGTATGGGCTTAGTAATCACAAACTCCTTTTTTAAACATAAGAACATTCACCGGTATACTTGGGAAGGCAGGGGAACCAGATCTGTCATTGACTATATAATAACAGATCAGGAATTCAGGAAGGCTGTGAGGGACACACGTGTATTCAGGGGATTCTTTGACGACACTGATCACTATTTAATCTGCAGTGAAATTGGTATTGTGAGGCCGAAAGTGCAGGAGGTCAGATCCATGTGTAGGAGGATAAGCGTGGAGAAACTTCAGGATACGGAAATCAGACACAAGTACATAACAGTGGTCTCAGAAAGGTACCAGTTAGGTGAATGTAGTCAACTGCAGTCACTGGAAAAGGAAAGGACAAGGTACAGGGACACAGTATTAGAAGTGGCCAAAGAATGTCTTGGAACAGTAGTGTGTAAAGGTAGGATGAAGCAAACAGCTTGGTGGAATGACACAGTCAAGGCAGCCTGTAAAAGGAAAAAGAAGGCATATCAAAAATGGCTAGATACTAGAATTCAGGTAGACAGAGAAAGTTATGTTGAAGAAAGAAACAAAGCCAAACAGATAATTATGGCATCCAAGAAGAAATCTTGGGAAGACTTTGGAAACAGGTTGGAGACTTTGGGGCAAGCTGCTCGAAAACCATTCTGGAGTGTAATTAGCTGTCTTCGAAAGGGAGGTAAGAAGGAAATGACAAGTATTTTGGACAGGTCAGGAAAACTGCTGGTGAATCCTGTTGATGCCTTGGGCAGATGGAGGGAATATTTTGAAGAGTTGCTCAATGTAGGTGAAAATACGGTCAGTAATGTTTCAGATTTCGATGTACAATGGGACAGGAATGATGATGGAAATAGAATCACATTTGAGGAAGTGGAGAAAATGGTCAATAGATTGCACTGCAATAAAGCGGCTGGGGTAGATGAAGTTATGTCGGAACTCATCAAATACAGTGGAATGTCAGGTCTTAAATGGCAACACACGATAATTGAAATGGTGTGGGAGTCCGGACAGGTTCCATCAGACTGGAAGAAAGCAATAATCACACCAATCGTAAAACATGGAAACAAAAAAGATTGTAATAACTACAGAGGTATCTCTTTGATCAGCGTTGTGGGTAAAATCTTCTCAGGTATTGTTGAAAGGAAAGTGCGAGTATTAGTTGAGGACAAATTGGATGAAAATCGGTGTAGGTTTAGGCCTCTTATAGGTTGTCAGGACCAGATCTTTAGCTTACGGCAAATTATGAAGAAGTGTTACGAGTGCAACAGGGAATTGTGTCTATGTTTTATAGATCTAGAAAAGGCATATGACCGGGTTCCTAGGAGGAAGTTATTGTCTGTTCTACGTGATTATGGAATAGGAGGCAAACTTTTGCAAGCAATTAAAGGTCTTTACATAGATAGTCAGGCAGCAGTTAGCGTTGACGGTAAATTGAGTCCATGGTTCAGAGTAGTTTCAGGTGTAAGACAAGGCTGCAACCTGTCTCCACTGTTGTTCATATTATTAATGGATCACATGTTGAAAACTATAGACAGGCTGGGTGAGATTAAGAAAGGTGAACACAAAATAAGCAGTCTCGCATATGCGGATGACTTAGTTGTGATGGCAGATTCTATTCAAAGTTTGCAAAGTAATATTTCAGAGCTAGATCAGAAATGTAAGGACTATGGTTTGCATCTCCAAAACGAAAGTAATGTCAGTGGGAAAGAGATATAAACGGATTGAGTGCCAAATAGGAGGAACAAAGTTAGAACAGGTGGACGGTTTCAAGTGCTTAGAATGCATATTCTCACAGGATGGCAATATAGTGAAAGAACTGGAAGCGAGGTGTAGGAAAGCAATGCAGTGAGCGCTCAGCTACGATCTACTCTCTTCTACAAGAAGGAAGTCAGTACCAGGACTAAGTTATCTCTGCACCGTTCAATCTTTCGACCAACTTTGTTGTATGGGAGCGAAAGATGGGTGGATTCAGGTTACCTTATCAATAAGGTTGAGGTTACGGATATGAAAGTAGCTAGGATGATTGCAGGTACTAGTAGATGGGAACAATGGCAGGAGGGTGTCCACAATGAGGAAATCAAAGAAAAAAATGGGAATGAACTTTATAGATGTAGCAGTCAGGATGAACAGGATTAGATGGTGGGGTCATGTTACACGCATGGGGGAAGCAAGGTTACCCAAGAGACTCATGGGTTCAGCAGTAGAGGGTAGGAGGAGTCGGGGCAGACCAAGGAGAAGGTACCTGGATTCGGTTAAGAATGATTTTGAAGTAATAGGCTTAACATCAGAAGAGGCATCAATGTTAGCACTGAATAGGGGTTCGTGGAGGAATTTTATAAGGGGGACTATGCCCCAGACTGAACGCTGAAAGGCATAGTCAGTCTTAAATGATGATGATGGTGATGAATAGCACTCCTAAGTGTGATAAAAATAATGATTGGCAAAACCTTGCATGGGACCACGCCTCTCCCTCTTTCTATATTCCCTCACATTATTTATTCCTGCAGTGTTTTCTTCCAGTTTTATGCAATCACCGTACAGGGAATGTTTGTGTACAACATCAAGAAGGTTGAGGAATAGCATCACTGCCACTAGTTTTTTATTCTTTGGTTTGCGGTGTGTGTTTAGAAGTGGCTGCAAAGGAGTAAAAATTATGAAAGTTGCGTGTAGATCTATGATTACAATCTGAAGTATGCCTCGTTCCAGTGAAGCGTAATTACTACACATTAATAATCTCGGCAGGCTACGAACTCTACAGGTGCTAGGATTTGATCCAGGAGCCCTTACACTGTCGGTATGGAAGGAAATCGTCAAAGGAGAATTTCTGCAACTGAAGCTGTTGTTACTCAGTTTGAAAATCGGATTAACCAAAGAAGACAAAGAAAGAAAAGGCTGTTTGAAAATGAATAGGAGTAGGCATTCGATTTGCACGAGTTCACACACAAAGAGTAAGGCCATATACTAACACTCAAATCTTTGATTCAGGTTTCCCGTAACTTACATTTTGTAAACTTTACCTTTTCGTTACAAACCACTGACGTTAGAGTACTTAAATTTGGCATGCAACTAGTCAGAACTACTGTGTAATATTCTGTGGAAGTAGTTTTCATTTAATACAATAATAAGGCATTTATGAAAGAGAAAAGCCCTAAAATTTGGTGCTTTTTCCTACAAATATTTGAAGAGTAGTAAAAATTCAGCGAAAGAAGGTATCAAAATTATGTTCACAGATGTTTGTAATAAAGATACATAACATTTTGCACAAAAATGCTTTGACTTTGGTCTGATAAATTTTTCACGAAAAGAACATTTGTACTCACCTTGTTGAAGAAAATTCACTTGCTTTTAATTAAGAACATATAGCGTCAATAAGCACGAAAACTTGTGTATGTAGGTGGTATGCATATAACATTTCTTAACAACTTTTCCAAATTTAGTTGTATTTTCTTAAAAAATTTGGACTTTATAATGCTTTTTTTTAAATATTGCAATTTCGCAAAAGTCCCGCCTTTGTCTACAGCGTAAACCCGAACTCCACAAACATAATTTCGGAAGTTGTTTAGGGATTTTTCTTAGTATTTTGGTATAACGGCATATAGACTCCGATGGCTCGTTACACAGCAATTGAACGTCGTGTGACTTCTTACCTCCGTGATCTTTGTACCTGTACCGCGCACGCCATGCGCTGTGCACCTGGCTTGCAAATCAACTTACTCCGCCTACACTCGGTACTTGCTGTTGATAACAGTAATGCCCGTTTTACTCTGTGCCCTCGAGCTTGCATTTGTTACTGCTCCGTTCTTCCCGGCAAGCTGTTCTCGCAGTGACAGACATTACGTCGCAGTGCCTTTGCATCTGTCTGTATATAGGCGTGTTTTGTGTTGTACATTTGATGATAGTATATTATCCACTTTTTCACTGTTGTGACTGCATTTTCATGGAAATAAAGGTAGCTGTGGTAACAAACAGAGTAAATCATAATGAAATTATTACTCTGCGCCAACGAAGACAAGCATGTTATACCAAAAGACTCAGAAAATTTCCATGAAAAAGTTTCGAAATTTTCTCAGTGGTGTTCGGATTTATTCTTTATATAGAGTGGAGATAGGCACTCGCATTGAGGACATTTGTAGATTCAAAAAAATGTTCTGATAATATTGACTGGAACACACATATTCTGAAGTTGCCAAGGTTAATTGCACGCATTTAAAAGTTGTATAAGACTTGTACAGCAACCGGACTGTAGTTATAAGTGTTGAAGGACATGAAAGAGAGATAGTAGTTGAGAAGGGAATGGAGAGGGTTGTAGCCTAGTCCTCATCTTACTGAATCTGCACATAGAGCAAGCAGTAAACTAGGGAGAAAATTGGGAAGGGATACTAAATGAAAACTTTCGAGGTTTGCCGATTGTACTGCAGTTATGTCAGAGACGGCAAAGGACTAGGAAGATCAGTTCAAAGGAAAGGATAATATATTAAAAAGAGGTAATAGGAGGAACATCAAACGGTTCAAATGGCTCTAAGCACTATGGTAATTAACATTAGAGATCATCAGTCCCCTAGACATAGAACTACTCAAACCTAACTAACCTAGGGCCATCACACACATCCATGCAACCCAAAGAGACTCTGGTTGCATGTAAAGTACACCAGTGGCAAAAAAACTGTCAATACCGTGACTGCGTGATAGCGACGGAAATATTACCGATTATGGTGCCACCAAAGCGTAGTTACTTTGCGAGGTGCCAGGGCTATCAGTGTATTTAACACTAAATTCTTCTATAATCTACGTACGTAAATGATGCTCTAAGCCCCCCCCCCCCCCCCCCCCCAATTCTAACTCCGACTTTTGCTGTTGCACATGGATTAAAAAGAAACGCGAACTGACTGTAATCGACCCTGCAAGGTCAGTAGAAAAGAGTTTGGCACCTGCAATAATTTCATTTGATAAATAAGTTAAATAAAGGAAAGATTCATTAACGTACTGAGAAATGATAGGGTTGCTCTACCGATTAACAGAATGAAAATTTCTGTCCAAAATAACAATATGATTTATTAGAACTCAAAATAATAAACAAAAACACATGAAACATTTACAATACATCAAATTGGCTCAAACTGGATACTCAAATAAATGCTGTGAAGGTGAAGTTGTCCCTAAACTACACTCCTGGAAATGGAACAAAGAACACATTGACACCGGTGTGTCAGACCCACCATACTTGCTCCGGACTCTGCGAGAGGGCTGTACAAGCAATGATCACACGCACGGCACAGCGGACACACCAGGAACCGCGGTGTTGGCCGTCGAATGGCGCTAGCTGCCCAGCATTTGTGCACCGCCGCCGTCAGTGTCAGCCAGTTTGCCGTGGCATACGGAGCTCCATCGCAGTCTTTAACACTGGTAGCATGCCGCGACAGCGTGGACGTGAACCGTATGTGCAGTTGACGGACTTTGAGCGAGGGCGTATAGTGGGCATGCGGGAGGCCGGGTGGACGTACCGCCGAATTGCTCAACACGTGGGGCGTGAGGTCTCCACAGTACATCGATATTGTCGCCAGTGGTCGGCGGAAGGTGCACGTGCCCGTCGACTTGGGACCGGACCGCAGCGACGCACGGATGCACGCCAAGACCGTAGGATCGTACGCAGTGCCGTAGGGGACCGCACCGCCACTTCTCAGTAAATTAGGGACACTGTTGCTCCTGTGGTATCGGCGAGGACCATTCGCAACCGTCTCCATGAAGCTGGGCTACGGTCCCGCACACCGTTAGGCAGTCTTCCGCTCACGCCCCAACATCGTGCAGCCCGCCTCCAGTGGTGTCGCGACAGGCTTGAATGGAGGGACGAATGGAGACGTGTCGTCTTGAGCGATGAGAGTCGCTTCTGCCTTGGTGCCAATGATGGTCGTATGCGTGTTTGGCGCCGTGCAGGTGAGCGCCACAATCAGGACTGCATACGACCGAGGCACACAGGGCCAACACCCGGCATTATGGTGTGGGGAGCGATCTCCTACACTGGCCGTACACCTCTGGTGATCGTCGAGGGGACACTGAATAGTGCACGGTACATCCAAATCGTCATCGAACCCATCGTTCTACCATTCCTAGACCGGAAAGGGAACTTGCTGTTCCATCAGGACAATGCACGTCCGCATGTATCCCGTGCCACCCAACGTGCTCTAGAAGGTGTAAGTCAACTACCCTGGCCAGCAAGATCTCCGGATCTGTCCCCCATTGAGCATGTTTGGGACTGGATGAAGCGTCGTCTCACCCGGTCTGCACGTCCAGCACGAACGCTGGTCCAACTGAGGCGCCAGGTGGAAATGGCATGGCAAGCCGTTCCACAGGACTACATCCAGCATCTCTACGATCGTCTGCATGGGAGAATAGCAGCCTGCATTTCTGCGAAAGGTGGATATACACTGTACTAGTGCCGACATTGTGCATGCTCTGTTGCCTGTGCCTATGTGCCTGTGGTTCTGTCAGTGTGATCATGTGATGTATCTGACCCCAGGAATGTGTCAATAAAGTTTCCCCTTCCTGGGACAATGAATTCACGGTGTTCTTATTGCAATTTCCAGGAGTGTAGATTGTCACATTTATGATGAAGTGGTATGTGGAACTAATTCCTTGCAACTCAAGTCTTAAGAGAGACACACAGCCAACCCAGCATTAATTGCTGCTACATTAGTGAGAACTCAGACAATGAACACCCAAGACAGATCAAAGCTAGAAAAGACAAACAGGCGCGCTCTGCTGAGCTCTGATTATCACCTAGCAAAATTGCCTGCATTGCTGGTGCTGCGGACCTACATTACCAAGTTGTCTTCTTAACTGAACGGACACGATCTGACATACCGGAGGCGATGGCTGGTTGCTTCGACGTCCCGTCGTGGTGATGATAATGTCGCGAGTATAGCCCGAAACAAATTTTCCTGGCCTGCTGGTTCAAAACTAAAGACTTCCTAGCAATACAAATGCGCCTCTGAGGGAGACGAAGAAGGCTCGCCACACAATCACTGACGGTACAGTGATTGATTTTAACAAGCGAAGTGACACAGTAACTACGATACAGTCAACTTTAGCCCAAACTGCTCAAGACAGACAACATAGGCCTCTTGTACGCAGAACGCTCAATTGCCAACTGTACTCGGAAAGTTACGTTGAAGTCGAAACTTCAGCAACTTCGTCAAACAGTTACAATCAAATAAAAGTATATTACACAGCCAACGGAAGGCAGGCTGTCCAGAGTAGCGAGAGCTCAGTCTTGTAACCTACTCCGATCGAAAGGCGAGAGCCGACTACCACAAGAGCACCCGTACAAATCGAACACAGAATATTCCCGCCCCCACGACAGTGGCCGTGGTTAAACATTCCAATCAGCAACTCGAAAACCGGCGGAAAATTCCACTCTATTGCCGAAGCACGGAGATTCTTGGCGCCAATTTCTGCGCTGATTTTGGTACGTCACGGAGCAATGGCCTGAGCAAGCCAATCATAGTTACGATTTTGCAGAAAACGCGGGAATTTGCCCGCCAAGACTGCCTGGGTACACAAGTCATTCCCACGCCTCGCCGGTAGCCCGCCAGAAAGTGTTTTCGCTAAGTTTCTGCGAAGTAACGGAACCTGCAGCCCAGCCGCTCCTCCAGGCCCTGCGGGCGCGTCTCCGCCGCTATTATGCCCGTCGGCGTCTGGAAAGCATTCACTCGACGCCCTCACACTCGTCAGCTTAACCCTTTCAGGATCAGCAGAGCCCGCCTGTCGCCCGACCACTCGGGTGACGACAGACGCTGCATGGGAAGTCCGCGTGGGAAGGAATAGCAACTTTTCACCGCATGCAATTAGAGAGGAGGATCGAATTACTCAGACTAAGATAGAAATATGAGAGGCGGCTCATGCCACCTCTCAACTTAATACAGTTTTCGGTATATCCTTCACGAAAGAAGAAGAAGTAAATATTCCAGAATTCTAAACCAAAACAGCTGTTAGCATGAGTGACGTAAAAGCAGATATCTTAGGTGTTGAGAAACAACTCAAATCACTTAAGAAAAGTAAGTCTTTCGGTCCAGATGGTATACCAATGAGGTTCCTTTCAGAGTATGCAGACACAATAGCGCCATTCTTAGGAATCATATACAACCGCTCACTTGACGAAAGGTCTGTTCCTAAAGACTGGAAGGTAGCACAGGTCACACCAATATTCAAGAAAGAAAATAGGAGTAACCCATTGAATTACAGATCCATATCATTGACCTCAATTTACAATAGGATTTTGGAGCATATACTATACTCGAACATTATGAATCACCTTGAAGAAAATGCCTTATTCATACATAACCAACACGGATTCTGAAAATATCGTTCTTGTGCAACGCATGAAGTAACGAGTGCTGTCGACAAGGGTTCTCAGATCGATTTCATATTCCTAGATTTCCAGAAGGCTTTTGATACTGTTCCTCACAAGCGACTATTAATCAAATTGCGTGCGTATGGAGTATTGTCTGAGTTTTGTGACTGGATTCGTGATTTCCTCTCAGAGAGGTCACAGTTCGTAGTGATAGACAGTAAATCATCGAGTAGAACAGAAGTGATATCTGGCGTTCATAAGCCCTCTGCTGTTCCTGATTTACATAAATAATCTAGGTGATAATCTGAGCAGACCCCTTAAATTGTTTGCAGATGATGCTGTAATTTACCGTCTAGTAAAATCATCAGACGATCAATTCCAATTATAAAATGATCTAGAGAGAATTTCTGTATGGTGCGAAAAGTGGCAATTGGCACTAAACAAAGAAAGAGTGAGGTCATCCACAGGGGTACTAAAGAAATCCGATAATTTTTGGATATACGATAAATCGCACAAATCTAAGAGCTGTCAGTTCGACTAAATACCTAGGAATTACAATTACGAGCAACTTAAATTGGAAAAACCACATAGATAATATTGTGGGGAAGGCGAAATAAAGACTGCGCTTTGTTGGCAGAACACTTAAAAGATGCGACAAACCCACTAAACACACAGCCTACATTACACTTGTCCGTCCTCTGCTGAAACATTGCTACCCAGTGTGAGATCCTTACCAGGTAGAATTGACGGAGGACATCGGAGAAGTGCAAAGAAGAGCAGCCCGTTTCGTGTTATCAAGCAATAGGGATGAGAGTGTCACTAATATGATACGCGAGTTGGGGTGGCAGTCACTGAAACAAAGGCGGTTTTCTTTGCGGCGAGATCTATATACGAAATTTCAATCACCAACTTTCTCTTCCGAATGCGAAAATATTTTGTTGACATCCACCTACGTAGGTAGAAATGATCATCATAATAAAATTAGAGAAATCAGAGCTCGAACGGAAAGATTTAGGTGTTCCTTTTTCGCACGAGCCATTCGAGAGTGGAATAGTACAGAAGTAATATGAAAATGGTTCGATGAACCCTCTGCCAGGCACTTAAGTGTGAATTGCAGAGTAACCATGTAGATGTAGGTGTAGATGTGCGCCCGAGGCAGGATTCTAACCTGCGACCGTAGCAGCAGCGCGGTTCCGGACTGAAGCGCCTAAAACCCCTCGGCTGCAGCGGCCGGCCGGAGGAACATCAATGAAAGCAAAACAAGGGTAACTGAGAGTAGTCGAATGAAGTCAGGTGATACTGGTGGAGCCAGATTAGGACATGAGACAGTGGAAATAAAAGAAAAGTTTCGCTATTTGGATGGCAAAATATCTGACGACGTCGGAACTATGGAGAATTTAAAATGTAACCTGGTAATAGGAAGGAAAACTTTTGTGAAATAAGTTATCAAATATAAAGTGTTTTGCACGGACCGCTAGTTGACCACAACGTTTTACATATTAATAGATGAAGAGATCCATTACTGTTGGATTACGCAGTTGGCGATAAATCATTGAAAACAGTAAAAACAATGAAACATCTAGGAGAAACCATCTCCATCACACTGAAAGTTCTCTGTTATAATTACGTACTTGCCAACTTCCATAAATTCAGTTTATTCCTTGTCGATTATGTGCGAGCAACTTTTCTTCTTACCTTTAAGCCCGCTAATCGACTTTCAATGTGGCGTCTACTACTGTAATGCATCTGCTGAAGTTCTTTGTTGCGTGATCGACCTCAGGCAGTGAGGTGCATAGCCAAGGAGACGCTCGCACGCTTTGCAAATTTTGAAGAACAAAGCCGTGTCTTTTTCCAATCTGTGCGTGGCTGTGACGGAGACAAGGTGTACTTTCTTAAGGTGTGAAATGGTATACTATTGAAAGTGGGCGCTTTATACAAGAGCATGCTGAAAAGTACTGACTCCGGATTTTTTGTTCTGTTCTCAACATCGGTTGAGGAATTACACGTTACGCATATTACTCAGCCATCTTTTCCGCTTCGCTAACGAATGTGGCAACCCTCTGCCGCTAGGGGTTTCCGAATGTGTCTGTGCGTGAAAGATAGCGTGCTGTAGTCGGTTTCCAACCGTCGAAAACATGCTTCCAGTAGAAATCAATGTTGTTGTTGTTGTAGTTTTTAGTCTTGAGACGGTTTAGACGCAGCTCTCCATCCTACTCTATCCTGTGCAAGCTTCTTCATCTCTCAGTACCTACTGCACCCAACGTCCTTCTGAATCTGTTTACTGTATTCATCTCTTGGTCTCCCTCTACGATTTTTACCCTCCACGGTGCCCTCCAATACTAAACTGGTGATCCCTTGATGCCTCAGAACATGTCCTACCAACCGATCCCTTCTTCTGGTCAAGTTGTGCCACAAACTTCTCTTCTCCCCAATCCTATTCAATACCTCCTCATTAGTTACGTGATCTATCCACCTTATCTTCAGTATTCTTCTGTAGCACCACATTTCGAAAGCTTCTATTCTCTTCTTGTCCAAACTAGTTATCGTCCATGTTTCACTTCCATACATGGCTACACTCCAAACAAATATTTTCAGAAATGACTTCCTGACACTTAAATCTATACTCGATGTTAACAAATTTCTCTTCTTCAGAAACGCTTTCCTTGCCATTGCCAGTCTACATTTTATATCCTCTCTACTTCGACCATCATCAGTTATTTTGCTTCCCAAATAGCAAAACTCCTTTACTACTTTAAGTGTCTCATTTCCTAATCTAATTCCTTCAGCATCACCCGACTTAATTCGACTACATTCCATTATCCTCGTTTTGCTTTTGTTGATGTTCATTTTATATCCTCCTTTCAAGACACTATCCATTCCGTTCAACTGCTCTTCCAAGTCCTTTGCTGTCTCTGACAGAATTACAATGTCATCGGCGAACCTCAAAGTTTTTATTTCTTCTCCATGGATTTTAAAACCTACTCCAAATTTTTCTTTTGTTTCCTTTACTGCTTGCTCAATATACAGATTGAATAACATCGGGGAGAGACTACAACCCTGTCTCACTCCCTTCCCAACCACTGCTTCCCTTTCATACCCCTCGACTCTTATAACTGCCATCTGGTTTCTGTACAAATTGTAAATAGCCTTTCGCTCCCTGTATTTTACCCCTGCCACCTTCAGAATTTGAAGGAGAGTATTCCAGTCAACATTGTCAAAAGCTTTTCTCTAAGTCTACAAATGCTAGAAACGTCGGTTTGCCTTTCCTTAATCTTTCTTCTAAGATAAGTCGTAGGGTCAGTATTGCCTCACGTGTTCCAACGTTTCTACGGAAGCCAAACTGATCTTCCCCGAGGTCGGCTTCTACTAGTTTTTCCATTCGTCTGTAAAGAATTCGTGTTAGTATTTAGCAGCTGTGACTTATTAAACTGATAGATCGGTAATTTCCACATCTGTCAACACCTGCTTTCTTTGGGATTGGAATTATTATATTCTTCTTGAAGTCTGAGGGTATTTCGCCTGTCTCATACATCTTGCTCACCAGATGGTAGAGTTTTGTCAGGACTGGCTCTCCCAAGGCCGTCAGTAGTTCCAATGGAATGTTGTCTACTCCGGGGGCCTTGTTTCGACTTAGGTCTTTCAGTGCTCTGTCAAACTCTACACGCAGTATCGTATCTCCCATTTCATCTTCATCTACATCCTCTTCCATTTCCATAATATTGTCCTCAAGTACATCGCCCTTGTATAGACCATCTATATACTCCTCCCACCTTTCTGTTTTCCCTTCTTTGCTTAGAACTGGGTTTCCATCTGTGATCTTGATGGTCATACGAGTGGTTCTCTTATCGCCAAAGGTCTCTTTAATTTACCTGTAGGCAGTATCTATCTTACCCCTAGTGAGATAAGCCTCTACATCCTTACATTTGTCCTCTAGCCATCCCTGTTTAGCCATTTTGCACTTCCTGTCGATCTCATTTTTGAGACGTCTGTATTCCTTTTTGCCTGCTTCATTTACTGCATTTTTATATTTTCTCCTTTCATCAATTAAATTCAATATTTCTTCTGTCACCCAAGGATTTCTACTAGCCCTCGTCTTTTTACCTACTTGATCCTCTGCTGCCTTCACTACTTCATCCCTCAAAGCTACCCATTCTTCTTCTACTGTATTTCTTTCCCCCATGCCTGTCAATTGCTCCCTTATGCTCTCCCTGAAACTCTGTACAACCTATGGTTCTTTCAGTTTATCCAGGTGCCATCTCCTTAAATTCCCA
The DNA here is from genome assembly GCF_023897955.1 of Schistocerca gregaria. Lineage (NCBI taxonomy): Eukaryota > Metazoa > Arthropoda > Insecta > Orthoptera > Acrididae > Schistocerca > Schistocerca gregaria. The sequence continues at coordinate 863,817,448 of NC_064931.1, read as the reverse complement.
CCTTTTTGCAGTTTCTTCAGTTTTAATCTACAGGTCATAACCAATAGCTTGTGGCCAGAGTCCACATCTGCCCCTAGAAATGTCTTACAATTTAAAACCTGGTTCCTAAATCTCTGTCTTACCATTATATAATCTATCTGATACCTTTTAGTATATCCAGGGTTCTCCCATGTATACAGCCTTCTTTTTTTATTCTTGAACCAAGTGTTAGCTATGATTAAGTTGTGCTCTGAGCAAAATTCTACCAGGCGGCTTCCTCTCTCATTTCTTTGCCCCAGTCCATATTCACCTACTACGTTTCCTTCTCTCCCTTTCCCTACCACCGAATTCCAGTTACCCATGACTATTAAATTTTCATCTCCCTTCACTATCTGAATAATTTCTTTTATTTGATCATATATTTCTTCAATTTCTTCGTCATCTGCAGAGCTAGTTGGCATATAAACTTGTACTACTGTAGTAGGTGTGGGCTTCGTATCTATCTTGGCCACAATAATGCGTTCACTATGCTGTTTGTAGTAGCTTACCCGCATTCCTATTTTCCTATTAATTATTAAAGCTACTCCTGCATTACCCCTATTTGATTTTGTGTTTATAACCCTGTAGTCACCTGAGCAGAAGTCTTGTTCCTCCTGCCACCGAACTTCACTAATTCCCACTATATCTAACTTTAACCTATCCATTTCCCTTATTAAATTTTCTAACCTACCTGCCCGATTAAGGGATCTGACATTCCACGCTCCGATCTGTAGAACGCCAGTTTTCTTTCTCCTGATAACGACATCCTCTTTAGTAGTCCCCGCCCGGAGATCCGAATGGGGGACTATTTTACCTCCGGAATATTTTACCCAAGAGGATGCCATCATCATTTAATCATACAGTAAAGCTGCATGCCCTCGGGAAAGATTACGGCCGTAGTTTCCCCTTGCTTTCAGCCGTTCTCAGTACCAGCACAGCAAGGCCGTTTTGGTTAGTGTTACAAGGCCAGATCAGTCAATCATCCAGACTGTTGCCCATGCAACTACTGAAAAGGCTGCTGCCCCTCTTCAGGAACCACACGTTTGTCTGGCCTCTCAGCAGATACCCCTCCGTTGTGGTTGAACCTACGGTACGGCTATCTGTATGGCTGAGGCACGCAAGCCTCCCCACCAACGGCAAGGTCCATGGTTCATGGGGGGAGTAGAAATCAATATAAGAGTGAAAGTGTGAGGATGATAGGTTCCTGAACAACACTGTGAGAGTTGATGAAAGCTGGGCTCACCATTTTGACCCCGAAAACAAAATAGCATTAATGGGGTTCCGTCCCAAATTATCGCCGACGGCAAAAAAGTTCAAGATCATGCCATCAGCAGGCAAAGTCATACTTCCAGTATTCTGGGATGTTCAAGGTGTGGTACATTTGGAATTCGTGCCTTTAGGCACCACCATAAACTCTGCACAGTACTGTGAGACCCTCAGAAACCTGAAAGCTTGATTTCGAAGATTTCGTCCACACATGTCCTTCAGCGTGACAATGGCAGACCACACACTAGCTAGCGCTGCGACATGTGCTACATGTCCTTGGGTTAACTGTCATCGATCATCCTCTGTACAGTCCCGACTTAACCGTATCAGACTTTCATATGTTTCCAAAACTAAAAGAGCACTTTCGAGGATTTCACTCTGATAGCGATGAAGCGGTGCAAGCAGAGATGATATTGTGGCTCCGTCAACAAAGCTAATCATTCTACAGTGACGAGGTCAACAAACTGGTCTTTCGTTGGGAGAAATGTTTTCGTCGCCAGGGTGATTATGTTGAGAAATAAATACGTAGACATGAAGAATAAAGATGTAGAATGATAATAAAGTTAGTTTTATGTAAAAAGCTTTAAGAATTTTGAGCAAAAAAAAAAATCGATGCACACCGTTTTAGATGTGAGCAGCCATAAGGCGATGGACGAAGGCTTTATGCAGAAGCGGGAAATCTAAATATTTTAGAGTCTAATTCAATCAATGTTTCGTTCAGCATCGTCTCTGCTAGTAACGAATATTTAGAGGCAAGCTACTCTTCCATTAGTAAGTTAATATCAGATCACTGAAGATAAGTTTGCCTTGAGAACTTGGAGAAGATATGAGTTGTGCACCGAGGAAAGTTAATGGTGAAATTTTGAGAGCGTACGTTCCAAGAGGAGTCGGCCAACACATTAACCCATCACACATACGTCTCGTGAAATGCCCACGAAGAGAAAATCAGAGAATTTGGAACTCATAACGACAAACGTTCTTCCCAATACCATTTGCGAACGGAATAGGGAAGGGGGAAAATGATAGTGGTAGTAAAGGTACCCTCCACCATACACTATACGGTGGCTTGCAGAGCATGAGTTGATCGGATAACTAATGATGAGGAAATGCATCGAATTGCCCAGAAGAGAGCTGTATGAAGCATCATGGGTAAAAGAAGGTAGCTCGATAATACATATGCTCAGACAGCTAGGAATTTTGTATTTTGGTAGTTAAGGGAAGTGTGTGGAGTGAAAGCTGCAGAGGAAGGTCGAGGCTTGACTACAGTGAGCAGATTTAAGTGGATGTTGGTTACAGCAGTTATGCAGAGTTGAAAAGACTTGCACAGTCTTCAGGCTGAAGCCTGCAACAAACATTTATTATTTTAGTGTACAATGTTAATATGAGAACCGATTTTATTGGTTAGAGATTTCTCGAGAAGCAATTTTGAAAGTTTATGTCGAAACAGTTCGCCGTGAACAATTTCGGTGTCTGTTGAGTGGACCTGTCTTTTTTACTAAGTTTGTGGAGCACAAAGGAAAGGGAGGCAGCGGTAGATTGGCAGAACGTCACGTACGGATTATATATCGCCGCAGCTGCAGCAGACACAAAGACTGCGATTAGGGGGAAGGTTGTCTTACTTGAGACGGTCGCCGCATTTCTTTCCACTACCTTTGAGAGGGTGAGCAAAGGAAGTGGCGAGTTATTTTTGTGCTGTGCTGGCGACAGATTCGGACGTGATTTACAGAGCGTCGGTCGCCGGAACTGGTTGGAGCAGAGGTGTCCAAACAAGGTAACGCGAAGGATCTGGAGCAGTGTGCAGATACTAACGGACTTTCGCAAGCCGACACTCTGGGAAATACAGCGCGCTTAAACTTTCATTATAGGAAGCCATCTTCAGCGTGAGAAGAGGGCAGTGTACATGTCTCCGCTCCTCGAGTCTTAGGGCGGCTGCACGCCACGGCAACACCAAATTTTTCTGTATTTTTGCTTAATCTGCGAATATTTCAAACAACACGCTGCTGATCTTCTGTAGGTGTGCAGTCCAACGGAAGTCACCCACCAAATATAGTATTAAAACATCTGCACCAAATATGATGCCCTCTAAAACTGACACAACACTTTAAGCAACCAATGAATTTTGTCTTTTCCGAGCTGCTCGTTCATTCAGTGCAACCTTGTTCGGTACCACTGTCTCAGAGATAATGACAATATATTGATGACCCTGAGAGTGAGATAAAGTGGAAGTCGCTACATCCACATCTGTACTCTGCACGCTGTTGGAGGGAATATAACGCACCATTATCATTCCCTCAGCTTTCCTGTTCCGCACGCAAATGGTATGTTGGAGAAACTGTTGTCGAGATCCAACGTAAGAGATCTAATTTCCCGTATTTTCTGTCTTGGTGACTTCGCGAGATCCTTGAAGGAGGAAATAGTAAACTGCCCGACGGAAAAAGTGAAATACCGAGAAGACACGGTCGGATGTCAATGTAACTTGGTGTACACGCACACTATCGGCAGGTATGTAAATGATTACAGTTGCACTTTTCTGTGATAGGTAGAACGGCGAACCGAGTGCATAAGTGTTGTTCGTGTTTAGTGTTAGGACCGAGCCCAGTATGGTATATAAGGAATGTGAACAGTGTCATATGTTGAGTGATCACTGTGAGAACATGGAGATGCTGGTTACTCGCGTAAGATAGCGTTATCACCATGTGCTAGAGATCTCATTGTGGGTCTCCATTTGACTGACTGATAGAATCGTGCAATATCCAGATTTGTGAGATATTCAGATGCCCGTCCATTATTGGACTGCATGGGAGCAGGAGGGCAGACATACTCGTCCTCAAGGTCCCCGTCCCGCCGACGGCGTCTGACCACCACATTGGGTGGATCGCCATACTGTGCACCAAGCACATCGCAGCTCCTCCACAGCTGTACCTACCTTTAAAGAACATGTACTGGACTTCCTGCAACATTGTGTGTCGCTTGCACCATTGGTCAGAGACTAGCAGCAACTGGACTAGGACATTACCATCCCTGCGTAGGCTGTAAGTAACATCACAAGATAGACTGAAGCTTTTGGAGTGGTGCTATAACCAGGAAGTGTGGTTTGCTGATTAATGGCGTCGCACTGCATTCAGTGATGAATCACTGTTGTCCTCTATCCCGGATAACCATCGTTGGCGAGTATAGAGGCGATATGCGGAGAGCTCCCTTTCGTTCAATGTTTTGGAGGGCACAGCACTGTCGGTGCCGGCCTCACGGTGTGGGTAGCGGTCGGGTATGACTTCAGGTCGTGGCTATAAGTAATTGTGTTCTGTCAAACTCTTCACGCAGTATCATATCTCCCATTTCAGCTTCATCTACATCCTCTTCCATTTCCATAATATTGTCCTCAAGTACATCGACCTTGTATAGACCCTCTATATACGCCTTCCACCTTTCTGCTTTCCCTTCTTTGCTTGCAACTGGGTTTCCACCTGAGCTCTTGATATTCATGCAAGTGGTCCTCTTTTCTCCAAAGGTCTCTTTAATTGTCCTGTAGGCAGTATCTGTCTTATGCCTAGTGAGATAAGCCTCTACCTCCTTACATTTGCCCTATAGCCATGCCTGCGTAGCCATCTCGTACTTCCTGTCGATCTCATTTTTGAGACATTTGTATTCCTTTTTGCCTGCTTCATTTACTGCACTTTTTTTCCTTTCATCAATTAAATTCAATATACACTCCTGGAAATGGAAAAAAGAACACATTGACACCGGTGTGTCAGACCCACCATACTTGCTCCGGACACTGCGAGAGGGCTGTAGAAGCAATGATCACACGCACGGCACAGCGGACACACCAGGAACCGCGGTGTTGGCCGTCGAATGGCGCTAGCTGCCCAGCATTTGTGCACCGCCGCCGTCAGTGTCAGACAGTTTGCCGTGGCATACGGAGCTCCATCGCAGTCTTTAACACTGGTAGCATGCCGCGACAGCGTGGACGTGAACCGTATGTGCAGTTGACGGACTTTGAGCGAGGGCGTATAGTGGGCATGCGGGAGGCCGGGTGGACGTACCGCCGAATTGCTCAACACGTGGGGCGTGAGGTCTCCACAGTACATCGATGTTGTCGCCAGTGGTCGGCGGAAGGTGCTTCTGCCTTGGTGCCAATGATGGTCGTATGCGTGTTTGGCGCCGTGCAGGTGAGCGCCACAATCAGGACTGCATACGACCGAGGCACACAGGGCCAACACCCGGCATCATGGTGTGGGGAGCGATCTCCTACACTGGCCTTACACCTCTGCTGATCGTCGAGGGGACACTGAATAGTGCACGGTACATCCAAACCGTCATCGAACCCATCGTTCTACCATTCCTAGACCGGCAAGGGAACTTGCTGTTCCATCAGGACAATGCACGTCCGCATGTATCCCGTGCCACCCAACGTGCTCTAGAAGGTGTAAGTCAACTACCCTGGCCAGAAAGATCTCCGGATCTGTCCCCCATTGAGCATGTTTGGGACTGGATGAAGCGTCGTCTCACGCGGTCTGCACGTCCAGCACGAACGCTGGTCCAATTGAGGCGCCAGGTGGAAATGGCATGGCAAGCCGTTCCACAGGACTACATCCAGCACCTCTACGATCGTCTCCATGGGAGAATAGCAGCCTGCGTTGCTGCGAAAGATGGATATACACTGTACTAGTGCCGACATTGTGCATGCTCTGTTGCCTGTGTCTATGTGCCTGTGGTTCTGTCAGTGTGATCATGTGATGTATCTGATCCCAGGAATGTGTCAATAAAGTTTCCCCTTCCTGGGACAATGAATTCACGGTGTTCTTATTTTCAGGAGTGTATCTTCTGTTACCCAAGAATTTCTACTAGCCCTCATCTTTTTACCTACTTGATCCTAGCTGCCTTCACTATTTCATCCCTCAAAGCTACCCATTCTTCTTCTACTGTATCTCTTCTCCCCATTCATGTCAATCGCTCCCTAATGCTGTCCCTGAAACTCTTCTCCCCATTCCTGTCAATCGTTCCCTAACGCTGTCCCTGAAACTCTCTACAACCTCTGGTTCTGTCAGTTTGTCTAGGTCCCATCTCCTTAAATTCCGACCTTCTTGCAGTCTCTTCAGTTTTAATCTAAAGTTCATAACCAATAGATTGTCGTCAGAGTCCACATCTGCCCCTGGAAGTGTCTTACAATTTAAAACTTGGTTCCTAAATCTCTGTCTTACCATTATATAATCTATCTGAAACCTTCCAGTATCTCCAGGCCTCTTCCACGTATATGACCTTCTTTCATGATTCTTGAACCAAGTGTTAGCTATGATTAAGTTATGCTCTGTGCAAAATTCTACCAGGAGGCTTCCTCTTTCATTTCTTACCCCTATTCTACATTCACCTACTACGTTTCCTTCTCTTCCTTTTCCTACTGTCGAATTCCAGTCACCCATGACTACTAAATTTTCGTCTCCCTTCACTATCTGAATAATTTCTCATATCTCATTATACATTTCTTCATCATCTGCGGAGCTAGTTGGCATATAAACTTGCACTGCTGTGGTAGGCGAGGGCTTTGTGTCTATCTTGGCCACAATAATGCATTCACTATGCTGTTTGTACTAGCTTACGCGCATTCTTATACATAAACAAACATATTTAAAAAATTCCATTATTTAAACGCACTATTACGTTAAACAATTTATACATCATAACGTACCACCTCCATCTTATGATCCAAAGAACTTAACTAGCAAACAGTAAATACTTCGTAAATAAAGTTGCACTGTATCGATTGCTCACAATCGATTGTGGTTTTACACATGCCCTACGTTTCATTGAGGTTTCCCCTCAGGGCTACATCAATGAATCATCAATAACACCTATGCGGTGCTAGCTGTCAAAAAAATTAATTAATTCAACTAAAGTTGGGCGTAAAAAAATTATCACAACACACAATAAACACAGTAAGAAACCAAGCATTTTATACACATTACTTTCAAATCAAGACAATATACAACATTCATTCTCATATTACTTTAAGAAACAATAAGTCCTTCGTTAAACAATACATCATCAAACATATTCATTTCATGTTTATGTACCACAGTTCATTCTTATTATATAAAACAATAAGCAAACAGTGCACAATATGTCCTACATAACTTGAGAAAATGTTATAGTATCCAAGAGAAACATAAGGAAGCATACACAAGAAAACGCATTACAAAATCACAAAACATTTTACACTGTACACTTCAAATTGCAAAACACATTTTCAAATTTATCAAAAAAAAGAAAAAAGATTTTTCAGTGTTAATCTCATTAATAGCAGTCCAAATTTTTGTTAATTAGATAGGTAAATAAAAACACTTATCTTTAACCTAGTATCATTTTTCACTGCCATCAGTTTAAAATAGACAGTCCATTTTAAAAAATCATTGCAAAATACACACAACAGTAGTCAGAAAATTACATGTTACTTTGCTGCCTGCATTAGCATTTGGCAGTGACGAACATTTAGACACATATTTACATAGACAACCATAAAATAGGAACATTTCAAATTTACACACTGGTCATTGTTGATGTATGGCAGCCCTTGTTAAATATATGCATTCTTGCCCCATATTGGTTAGTCCTTCTCACTGCGCACCTAGTATTCTAGGCAGTCCCCTTTCAGTTTTGTCATTCTTACTTAGCTGCCCACATTTTACATTTTTCTGGCAGTCCATTTTACCATACTGCAATATTTCATTATTGCAGTCTTCATTTTGTCATAGCGAGGAACACATATATACAAAGTATATTTAGTTTTGTTATATAGAATCTGAAATTTAGAGATAGGTATTAGAAATCTGGCAACATTATTCCTTTCAACAGGATAATGCTTGGTAACACACAAATCATTAATAAGAGCATTCATATTAAGGTACTTAGACATTTTCTCCATTTTTTCATTATTATTCACTCCTGTGGACATATAGTTTTAGATCTACAATGCTGCGAACCCCTAATGGTTTTCAGGACTTTGGATATACAAGAAAGTAAGCATTGGTATGTGGGGTCCCTTGCAATTCAAATAGACCATTATAAATGGTTTATCCCTGGATTTTTCGTGAGTTTTTGCTAAAACAAAGTCACCAATTTTGAATTTAGCTATCTTAAGGCCCTTATTACGCCTTTTAGATCTGGCGTCCGCTTTTTCTTTCATTCTTTTCCAAACCAAATCTTTCTTCTCATTTAGGTCAATCCCTACAATGGGTGGAAATTGGAAAGTTTCTTCGCTCACACTCTTACTTTCATATTTTAGCATAATTTCTTCAGGTGTAAAACCTGTGGTTTCATGCTAAATGGCATTCATAATGTTTTCAAAATATGAAACAAACCTGCTCCAAGCCTTGTGATTGTCGTGACAGTAAGTTGTTACTCACTGATCAAATACCTATATCTGGTGGCTTCTCTTGTCTCCTACTTTCTACATCGTTTACAATCCTTTCTAACTCCGTCCTTCGTAATGTATCATCAGTTGGTTTTTCGGTTTTGACAGTTCATATCTGGTTTCTTTGGTCTCCTACTTTCTACATCGTTTACAATCTTTTCCAACTCCTTCCTTCGTAATGTATCATCAGGTGGTTTGTCAATCATAACCGCATCTATAGCGGTAGCGTTCTTGCTTCCCGCGCCCGGGTTCCCGTGTTCGATTCCCGGCGAGTTCAGGGATTTTCTCTGCCTCGTGATGGCTGGGTGTTGTGTGTTGTCCTTAGGTTAGTTAGGTTTAAGTACTTCTAAGTTCTAGGGTACTGATGACCATAGATGTTAAGTCCCATACTGCTCACAGCCATTTGAACCATTTGAACCGCATCTACACTCCTGGAAATGGAAAAAAGAACACATTGACACCGGTGTGTCAGACCCACCATACTTGCTCCGGACACTGCGAGAGGGCTGTAGAAGCAATGATCACACGCACGGCACAGCGGACACACCAGGAACCGCGGTGTTGGCCGTCGAATGGCGCTAGCTGCCCAGCATTTGTGCACCGCCGCCGTCAGTGTCAGCCAGTTTGCCGTGGCATACGGAGCTCCATCGCAGTCTTTAACACTGGTAGCATGCCGCGACAGCGTGGACGTGAACCGTATGTGCAGTTGACGGACTTTGAGCGAGGGCGTATAGTGGGCATGCGGGAGGCCGGGTGGACGTACCGCCGAATTGCTCAACACGTGGGGCGTGAGGTCTCCACAGTACATCGATGTTGTCGCCAGTGGTCGGCGGAAGGTGCTTCTGCCTTGGTGCCAATGATGGTCGTATGCGTGTTTGGCGCCGTGCAGGTGAGCGCCACAATCAGGACTGCATACGACCGAGGCACACAGGGCCAACACCCGGCATCATGGTGTGGGGAGCGATCTCCTACACTGGCCTTACACCTCTGCTGATCGTCGAGGGGACACTGAATAGTGCACGGTACATCCAAACCGTCATCGAACCTATCGTTCTACCATTCCTAGACCGGCAAGGGAACTTGCTGTTCCATCAGGACAATGCACGTCCGCATGTATCCCGTGCCACCCAACGTGCTCTAGAAGGTGTAAGTCAACTACCCTGGCCAGAAAGATCTCCGGATCTGTCCCCCATTGAGCATGTTTGGGACTGGATGAAGCGTCGTCTCACGCGGTCTGCACGTCCAGCACGAACGCTGGTCCAACTGAGGCGCCAGGTGGAAATGGCATGGCAAGCCGTTCCACAGGACTACATCCAGCACCTCTACGATCGTCTCCATGGGAGAATAGCAGCCTGCATTGCTGCGAAAGATGGATATACACTGTACTAGTGCCGACATTGTGCATGCTCTGTTGCCTGTGTCTATGTGCCTGTGGTTCTGTCAGTGTGATCATGTGATGTATCTGATCCCAGGAATGTGTCAATAAAGTTTCCCCTTCCTGGGACAATGAATTCACGGTGTTCTTATTTCAATTTCCAGGAGTGTATATTATCGAGGATTTCATCGTTCGCTCTATTTTCACTTATACTGGCCATTTTATCACTTTTCACCTTATTTCCCTTAACAACGGCAGCTCGCATACCTTCCACGGCGCCTTTGTTTCTTTCATTTACTTCCTTTAATGTTGCAGCACACGCACCTTGCGCGGCGCTTCCTATTCTCACTTCATTTCTTCTCACTGATACTGTTTCTGCTTCAATGCCTCCTCCCTTTACTAGGACATCATTGGCCATACAACTTTATCCGACATTAATTACCTCCTCCTGCTCCTTTTCGTTACTTGACAACATTTCTTTATTATTACTTCCATTAATTAACATGCTCAAATTTGATCAGTTTTGGAGACATTTACTGCTGAAACCTGTCTACTGAAATGTTCGATTCCGCTCTCCCTTTTCACCACAGCTACCTCGGTTGCACAGCGGCCAGCTGCTTGCCTCTCAAGATTCCTCGTCCTCTGCGGCTTAGCTCGCCAGTGCCTACCTTGATTATGACTCATATGTTACATGCCCCGACTAGCAACGTGTTCTTACACTCAACTCGTTGCTTGCATTCATTACTTCTATTATTTCTATATAATTTCTTTCGTTTGGGCCTAAAGTCACTTTCCGTACGGATCTGGCCCGTAAAACACGCGGCCTCTAGTTTTCCGTATCGTCCCCATTTTGGAAATATCGCGGCATAATTCCTCTACCGCGAAATGACACGTTACCGCGTCCTCTACCTCTGCCTCCGTGTACCATGTTAACGTGATAGCGTTCATTTTCAGTTTGTTCGTTTTGGTTTTAGTTTTCTCTCATCCTGTTGTTATTATTCAGATGGTAGTCACGTTTTCCCCTCCAATGGTCTTCGTCTTCAACTCTTTCTAAGACTGATGAGAAGCTCTTGTGGTTGCTTCTCACATATCTTTTCGACTCATCTGGGAGCTTCTTCCATAGTTCCCACACTATTTCGGACTATGTTCGCCTAGATCTTAAATGAATCAATTTTCTATACCACATTTCGCAGAACTCTTTCACAGTGTTTCTGCCCCTAACATCGTACAACGTTGCCATAATTAATTCTCGCCAGAAATAGTCCTTGCTTCAGTTTGGGCTAGTATTCTTCGATAAATTTCTGCTTCATTTCCTCAAAAGACATTTGACTTATTTCTAAATATAATCCCCATCTTTTAGTATCATCTACTAAAGCACTAAGCATTACATTTATTTTCTCTTGATCTGTCAAATAATCTGGAAAATTCCTTTTGCAGTTTTTCACAAAATCGAGAGGATGTCAGCCGTTGTGTCTTTAAGCTGGGTCAAACCGTTCTTCTCCCTCTAGTAATTTGCTACTAACTACTCTTTCAGTGAAATAATTAGATCTTTCTCTTATCTTTCTTTCAAGGTCGCACATTTTGCCTTGAATTTGAGAAGTGTTACATAACTCTCTTTCGGTTTCTGTCACCGATTGTCTCATTTGAGCAATTTCGGTGTTACATTTGGTTAATATTTCGGATTTGAGACCGAACACTCTTTCGTCAACTTTAGTTACTACTAAAGGTCCTACGTGGTCTTAAATTTTTATTATTTCTGAGTCAAATCTTTATAAATGCCATTTATTTGCCCCTGCATAGTAGCAACATTGTTATTAATGGTGTCTACTTCAAATTTTAGATCCCTGATTGCATTTCTTACAATGCATACTTTTGTGTCAACCTTTTCAATCTTTATACGGATCTTAATTCCTTAGTTTTCAGATTGATTGTTTATACTACTATTTTGTGCTTTAATTTGCTGACCCTGTGCTGCAAGTTGATTATTAATTTGTTGAACTTGTGGTTTAATCTGTGCGGTCAACATTTTTAACAGTTCTGTGGAATCTAGTGATTTTCTGCTTTCTCGTCCTGATGCATTCACAAATTCAAATCCTACTTCTCGTGACTCACTTCGCTTTTAACCTTTGGCGAATCAAACATACCCCTTGATTCGTTGTTATATCCACTGTCTTTGCTCACTTCCTCTTCCTTGCCTTGTTCCATTTGTGATACGTTCATCGTACGAATCTGATTATTTACATGTGTGTGATATTCTATGTAAGCCTGCTGTCGTCTTGTGGCGTCATCTGTTGTTATACACTCCTGGAAATTGAAATAAGAACACCGTGAATTCATTGTCCCAGGAAGGGGAAACTTTATTGACACATTCCTGGGGTCAGACACATCACATGATCACACTGACAGAACCACAGGCACATAGACACAGGCAACAGAGCATGCACAATGTCGGCACTAGTACAGTGTATATCCACCTTTCGCAGCAATGCAGGCTGCTATTCTCCCATGGAGACGATCGTAGAGATGCTGGATGTAGTCCTGTGGAACGGCTTGCCATGCCATTTCCACCTGGCGCCTCAGTTGGACCAGCGTTCGTGCTGGACGTGAAGACCGCGTGAGACGACGCTTCATCCAGTCCCAAACATGCTCAATGGGGGACAGATCCGGAGACCTTGCTGGCCAGGGTAGTTGACTTACACCTTCTAGAGCACGTTGGGTGGCACGGGATACATGCAGACGTGCATTGTCCTGTTGGAACAGCAAGTTCCCTTGCCGGTCTAGGAATGGTAGAACGATGGGTTCGATGACGGTTTGGATGTACCGTGCACTATTCAGTGTCCCCTCGACAATCACCAGAGGTGTACGGCCAGTGTAGGAGATCGCTCCCCACACCATGATGCCGGGTGTTGGCCCTGTGTGCCTCGGTCGTATGCAGTCCTGATTGTGGCGCTCACCTGCACGGCGCCAAACACGCATACGACCATCATTGGCACCAAGGCAGAAGCGACTCTCATCGCTGAAGACGACACGTCTCCATTCGTCCCTCCATTCACGCCTGTCGCGACACCACTGGAGGCGGGCTGCACGATGTTGGGGCGTGAGCGGAAGACGGCCTAACGGTGTGCGGGACCGTAGCCCAGCTTAATGGAGACGGTTGCGAATGGTCCTCGCCGATACCCCAGGACCAACAGTGTCCCTAATTTGCTGGGAAGTGGCGGTGCGGTCCCCTATGGCACTGTGTAGGATCCTACGGTCTTGGCGTGCATCCGTGCGTCGCTGCGGTCCGGTCCCAGGTCGACGGGCACGTGCACCTTCCACCGACCACTGGCGACAACATCGATGTACTGTGGAGACCTCACGCCCCACGTGTTGAGCAATTCGGCGGTACGTCCACCCGGCCTCCCGCATGCCCACTATACGCCCTCGCTCAAAGTCCGTCAACTGCACATACGGTTCACGTCCACGCTGTCGCGGCATGCTACCAGTGTTAAAGACTGCGATGGAGCTCCGTATGCCACGGCAAACTGGCTGACACTGACGGCGGCGGTACACAAATGCTGCGCAGCTAGCGCCATTCGACGGCCAACACCGCGGTTTCTGGTGTGTCCGCTGTGCCGCGCATGTGATCATTGTTTGTACAGCCCTGTCGCAGTGTCCGGAGCAAGTATGGTGGGTCTGACACACCGGTGTCAATGTGTTCTTTTTTCCATTTCCAGGAGTGTATCTAGCGAACTACTGCCACCTAACACACTCTGTACTCTCCCATCCTGTCTGTCTTGGTCTACTTTCGTTCTTACGTCCATTTCTTATATTCTGTTACTATTTTGTATCTTTACCATTCTACTCTATGAAAAGTTCTACCAACAATTTTTCCTAATATGTTACAGGTTCGTGCCGCTGGACGTTTATTCCTCGTTCTACTTTTGTTTTTTTCAGTCAGTATTATTTTCTGAATTATCTGTAACAGTAAAACTGAGTAGTGTCCTGTCACGCGGCGCCCCGTATAACACTGACGGCGCAGGGCTACCTTTTTCCTAATATCTGAAATTCTAGTCCTGTCACAGGAAAACCAAGGATAATATTACTGCGGATTAATAATTACCAAAATTAGTTTAAACCTGCACAGCATAGTGTTACCCTCTGGGAGGATTTTTGTGTTTGACTGTGTGTTACCTAACAGAAAGAGGGTATCGATCATGAAATTCCTAGGAGTGGCAGTTGGTAGAAAGACTAAAATCTGGTAAAAAATTACAGTAACAGATTTAATATAAATGAAATAATAAAAACGGTTGCCAGCCTAATTAGGCATAATAATGTGAAACCATTATTTTCAATGGATTTGCATATAGCCTTGCAAATGTGACTTTCATACATTCTTTCTCAGAAAAGTGCAATGAACACCTACACTAACCAGACGAAACTACACAGTGGGTAGCAGTAGCACTTAATTGCAAAGACTAGCATTCATGGAAACTAAATAGAGACTTTATCCCTGCTGACTACAATCACTACTTCAGTCTTTAAATAATTCAGCATAAAAAATTAAAAGGAGATTAACTAGGATCTGACCAAAGTTCAATTTAGGTTAACACACTTATACATATCACAAATGCAATAAACTTCACAATACTCACATTTCATATGCATTTCACTTTGTCAATGTTTCAGGTTCACTCACAGAAACGTACTCTAAGTTTGACTTATTCTGTTATTAAATATTATAGTGGAATCCTACAAGCTGACCATTCCTTTATTTACAAATAAGCACACTTTACAGAAAATCCTCGCGTTATAATAAATGATGAACTACAACTCCCCTTAAGATCATTTAGTCCTCAAAGCTTGAAAACAATATTCACTAGCAATAATTTTATCTGGATTGGTAAGGAAGTTCAAATTAAAGCAAATATTCAAAAGGTTTCAAATTTTTCTGTCTCCTTCATCACTTGTGAAGCAAGTGATTTTAAGCACTCACATTTAGATTCATTAGTACTAACCATTTGGCACTTTCCTTCTGAAATATTTCATAGAAAATTAAATACTTTTCATTTGATAAATATTATGTGCCCCTTATATTGCTCGTGAAGTGAGTAGTTTTCACTGACAATCTTAATGTTCCTACAGATTAAACAATGACACTTGTAAATTAGAAGCTATTTAAAGTAAATTGGAGCTTCTCATAAATTCAATGTAAAATAAAATAAATTAATATCAGTCTTTCACAAACTGGGTACTTGTACTTAAATACTTTGAGGAAAAGACCCTACTTGGTTGATTGAAGGGGATGATTTCATGGTTCAAATACCAGCTTTTGCAACACTTGGATTATTATTGCAAAAATAAACACACACAAACACACTGGTTCATTCTGATATACAGTTCTAACTTCCTGAAGTTGTTGGAGTAGTGGCGCAATAGCAGTGGCGAGCGCGTGTCAGCTACCTGGTCTCTCATCTGGCTCTATTTCATTTCTTCCTGGCGAGAGCACCCTTTTATAGCAGGCCGTTCCATCATACTGAACACCTCACTCGGCACCTACGGTGTTGACTCCAAAACTACTGGCCACTGTCTTCTATTGTGCTCTCTCGCTTCCCGCTCAGCCTCACCGCCACTTCCACCTTCTCTTTGCTCGCCAAACCACTTCCGTAGCGGAGGGCAATCACTATATCTTTTATATTATACAATACGAAATCCCTGATTATGAACAAGCTTTTACTTTGCAGTTTCTTATACATAAACAAACACATTTAATAAAATTCCAATATTTAAGCCTACTGTTGCGTTAAACAATTTACACCATAACGAACCACCTCCATCCAATAATCCAAAGAACTTAAATAGTAACGAGTATTCACTTCTTAAATAAAGTTGCACTGTACCGATTGCTCAAAATCTATTGTGGTGTTACACCTCTTTTGACGTAATCCTTCAAGTTGTTTCCGTATTCTTTAATCTGCTCGTTTCTGTTTTACTCTCTCAGTTATATTCTGATGCCTACATTCACTCTCCCGTCAGGCAGAATGTACGAAGCTACTCTTCTTAGCAGTTGGATCTCTAGGGTTTGTACTGTGTTTTCCAGGCAAGAGCTTCAAGGTCTAGGGAGCAGTAGTTATTATGAGCAGTAGTGGGTCATTTCATCATTTGTAGTGCGACGAGGTCCTGTACAGGAACTGCTGAGCTGAATGATTTTTCGACAGTGTTGTGAGCTCAAGAAAGAATTTTTCGTTACTAGTATCATTTGCCTCTGTGAAATAATCAGTAACTCTATGATTTGTTTACGGTTCAATAAACGCTATCGCTGGTTTAGTCCCTTGATTGGGACACTGGGATCAGCTGCAGCTTTTATTTTGCCTCTTCTTCCCTAGATCACAGAAGCTTTTCCATAGAGCTTCTGGTCTTTATGGTTTAGATTAATGTATTGACATTTGTTAGTTATCGTTTCTCTCACACTGGTTGACTCTATTTACTTTTGGTCGGAATCAGTTTTATTTTCAAGGGTAGGAGGCCGTTTGTAAGTCCGATGTGCAGTGTCTCCGAGAGGCAGAACGGTTTTCGCTCTTCCGTTAACCGAGGTGAAGGTTTTCCATTCGGGTTTCCAGTTTTTAGGAGAGCATATTTATTGTGTAACAGAGTTACTTTGGTAGTAAATTCACGGAGCAGGCGTTTCATGTCCAGGAATGGTTATGGAAGTCGTCTCCCAAATTATCTCTTGTGCCTCTGCTGCAAGTTCAGGCACACTGATACGCTTAAAGTCTCTGTATATTCCTCGCATATTTTAGAGGGTACGTCACGAATATTATGTTGTAAGCTGATATTCCAGGTTCGAATTTCTTTGCTTGTAGATTTCGTGGTAAACATATGTATGGAGGCCGGACTATAGGCTGCATTATGGATAGGGGCAAGCTGAAATACTGTTATATTTGAAGAAGAAAGTACACACTTGAATTCCACAGTGAAGGGGCAGAACATTTATGTTAGTGGTCCTAGCATTATTTATATGCTTCTAAGTCATATGGAATTTTGAAAGGTCCGTTCGCCTACTTTCGGAGGTCTGTAGAGGACGCACGTAAGGCAAATTTTTAAAATTGTTTTGATGTTTACGAACATATGTTTGACTTGTTTGTTTTCATTAGTAATGAATCTGAGTAGCATGGTCGGCAGCAAGTTAAAGCGTTTGTAAGCCACTACTGCACCTGCTGATCCGTTATGTCTGTGATGCCGTAGGACAGTGGAGTCTGCATTTAGGGTACTGGAGAGCATGCTTCACTTGAGGCAGGTGCCCACGTTCGTTAGAAGAAAGATATGGATGTCGATATTCTGAAATATACGGCGGAGTTCGATAAAATGAGTTGAGAGTGATGGGCAACTGCGTTCCACAGTAACAGTACAGACACACTGGTAGAACTACTGGCTGCATGAATAGGCAAGTTCGTAGCTCCTAAAGCACAGATTTTAGAGTTCATTTGCACTGTTTTTTTCAGCCTTTATCCGTACCATTATCCTGCCATCTGTTGTTCACAAGCTAAGTAGTCCAAATTCGGATATCACATTATTCAACATTTTTGTCTTTCAGCAGTGAAATTCTCCCGTATTATCAGGCTTGCCTTCGCCCTCTTAATCACTATAACTGTCTCATACCTTTTCGTATTTGATGCAAGCTTCAGGACTGTCGGTGTAGGTTTTGCAGATGACAACGTTCTACTCGTACATCCTACTATTTAAATTTTGATTATAGAATGTGCTGCTTGTATATTTGTTCTCACTTTAAGCTTTTACAATTTACAATGGCTATGTTAATAGTAAATATTTTAATTTTACGGTGTACTTTTCAGTGCTACACAACATGTCATTCACATTGCTTTCGTCTAGAAGAATTACCAAAATGGAACAAAAAAGAAAATGCCTCTACCGTCGGCAGATAATTGCTGTGGCTTCTGGCTCATCATCGAACCTGAAGAGACATCTAAAATCGGAGCATCCTATAGTACCTCTGGAACGATGTGAGTCAGGAAGCCGATCAAGATCGCCATCAATCGATGCAGAAATTCGAGAAATAATTTCTCGTGAACCACCCTCACTGACGTCTGATTTATTTCCTTTTGTGCTGGCCTCACCATCGATAAGTAATTTTTTTCAATATTATAAAGCCACCTCACATTAACTAAAAGTACGGCATTAGGTGTAGCTTTTAAAAATGATTTGCAGACAGTGCCATCCTTTCTCTATAGTTAATATATACTTTGCCCAAATTATAATTAAGCAAGTCGAAAAACGTTCTCAACCTCTCGAATGCCAAGTCTGCATCATTAGTTATTTCAAAAAATTAAAGATGATTTGACCACAGTCTGGCTTTCGTCTGATGGGTGGACGAGTGTAAATATGTGCATTTGACTCACTGCACATTTCATAGATGATAAGAGTGAACTATAGTCATATCTTTTCGAGTGCTCACATTTCGAAGACAGACACACTGCAGAAAACATTTCAAACTGAGTAAAGCCTGTTATCCCAAATCAATATCAATTTTAAAATCACTTCCATAATAGCAGAAGATGCGTCAAATATGAAATTAATACCATGCTTCTGAAACTTCGACATACCCTACGCTTTGCATGTTCTTTAAACCTCACTGCTTAAGACGCAATTCAGAAGTCCTTACAGAAAACTGTTGACGAGGAAAAATGAGTTGTTATATTTCTTAAGGAGAGACCTTTTGCTTTCAGCAAACTTGCTGAAACGCAAGAAAGTTTAAAAAAAGACCGACTGAAACTGAAACAAGATGTCCCAAATACATGGAAATCTACTTAAGAAATGTTGCGAAGACTTACTTTAAATAAAGATTTCGTAATTTTTTGCATCCCTATTTTAGGTAGAAAATCGACCGCATTAAACTTAAAAGGTACAGATTGGGAGATAATGCAACAGGTTTTCAGGATTTTGAAAGTGTTAGATGAGGCAACCGAAGAAGTGTCCTCAAAGAAAACAGTCTCACTTTTAACAAAGAAAATCTTGCCAAGGTTACTGAAACGACAACTAAAATCTTTTAAAGATAAAAATAAAGAATATCCTCAAGAAGTAGAGTCATTGGTGAAAGGGTTATCACAGTGGTTTGGGGTTATCTCCAGCAACGTTACTGGACCCCCGTCTCAAAGGCAACAATTTTCAGACGACTGATCATACAATGTAGGCTTTCACGGCCGGTATTGTCTTCACTTGAAACTTCCGGGCTGATAGGCCGTGGTCGGTGTATAAAACTCTCACCTAACGTTAGGGGGCAGTCTGCTTCAAGCAAGTCACGACCCAGAAAGTGCGCCAACTATCGAACTGGACAAATATTTTTCTGGGTGGAAATGTGCCTAGAAACAGTAATGTGTTAAACTGGCGGGAAAGAAGAAGATTGCTGTGGCCAGGGCTGTATCAACTGGTTCTAAAAGTATTATGTATCACAGCGACATCAGTGGCCTGTTATCGAATATTTTCGAAAGCACACAAATGTGCAGTAAGAAGAGAAAGAGACTCACATCAAATAAAATGGCTCAAATTTTATTTATAATGACAATATTGATTAATGTTTCCTGTATTGGAGCATATGCGGTAATACTGACTGTAAGTGATAACTGCAGCTACACTTCACTTACAGTTGTTACAATTTTTTTTAATTTTTCCATTAAAAGCATCAAAATATAACAAGAATCAGTCTTCGTTTTTAAAATTTTTCCACTTGTTAAAAATGTTTAGTATTTTGTTGTAATATTTATAATTTTTTTAACAGACGAAATTTAAAACTGTCGTATCAGAAAATTACTAAGGCTATAACACAAAATTATTATTCCTCTTTATATGTTGTTTCAAAATAGGGCCAAATAAGGCAAAACTACAGGTACAGTGACCTGAATTAAAAAGGCAATTTACCTTCTTTTACTTATTATTTTGAGTGAATGGTGAGTGCTGAGTCATGAAAAAGAGCTAGCTGATTTCAGTGACTGAGCAGTTTTGATCCTATCTCTGAAAAGAACAGTTTTGCCCGTGACGATGGTACGTCACGGATATCCTTCATCTTCAAGTGTTACCTCTCACGCAACAGTATCGTGTTGGAATTTTTCAATAGGACAGTGCCCACCCACACGAGACATGTGTCCATGCCCTGTCTACGTGATGTTGAGGTCAGCAAGATAACCAGTTGTGTTCCCGTTAGAAAATGTATGGACCAGTTCAGACTTCATCTCCATCCCAGTGCCAGTATCCAGTTACAACAGCTGTGGACCAACAACGGCTTTATGACATCATTCCCAACCGAATCAGAATACGCATTCAGGCCACAGAGGCTGCAACGTCATAACTGATAAATAGACTCATACTGCCAAGTTCTTTCTAAATTTGACGTGATTTCGTAATCACCGAAATACTTCACACTCTCTCTCAACAGATAATGTTTCATTTCGTTTCCTGCTCTGCTTCTGAGGGTTTCACTTTTTTTGTTAGGCAGTGTACATTTCCTGACTATTCTTGGAATGTACAATCGCGAATTTTTAACAGTAAATCTGTCAGTGCTACACAGCGCTTTTCTTTTAGCGTCTGTCACCAGTTTTTTGAAATCTCTGTAATGCTTTAATACTTACTAAACGAATCCGTGACGAAAAGCGCCGTTCCTCTTTGGATCTCTTCTATGAATATTACCAGGTGAGGGTGTCAGACTGACGATCGATACTGAAGAATCGGTCGAACGACTGTTTCGTAACTACTTCGACTTTGGATTTTCCCGGTGAACTTCAGCATAGCATATCTTTGGCTACAACTAGTCTGGCTGGTCTTTTCACTTTAGATGGCTCCGGATGGTTACTCCTAAACATTTTACGGTTGTTGCTGTTTTCAGTTTACACGTAAGTGATACATATTGCTCATAAATAGGAGTATAGATCTGACACTGTTTAATTAAACTGCCGATGAAGATGAGAATGATTATGGTTTTAGGTCCTTAAATTGCTGGCCGGCCCGAGTGGCCGTGCGGTTCTAGGCGCTGCAGTCTGGAACCGCGTGACCACTACCTTCGCAAGTTCGAATCCTGCCTCGGGCATGGATGTGTGTGATGTCCTTAGGTTAGTTAGGTTTAAGTAGTTCTAAGTTCTAGGGGACTGATGAGCGCAGCAGTTAAGTCCCATAGTGTTCAGAGCCATTTTATGAGCCTTAAATTGCTGAATCATCAACACTGTTTTGTTTAGACTCTTAATGTACACCGAGGAGCCAAAATTTTATGTCCCTATAATGAATAGCATGCTAATCCACCTTTGGAACTCAATATAGCCTCGATTCTGCACTCCATTGATTTTATAAGTCCTCGGTAGGTTCCCAGAGGAGTGTGGCAGATGATTACATTAATGTGAGCTCCGCCTACGTTCAGCGTCAACGTGCAATAACCACTGACAGACATCAGGTGGCACCACTAGCAGTGGAGGACGCGGAAAACAGTGCAGTCGTTGTTGTTATGCGGAAATGGAGCGACGTCCAACAGGACATCATCATTGGCTTTCGGGCCAAGGGTGAAGCTTTCCCGAAACGCCTAAGTTTTTAAACTGTTCGTGTGCCACCATGTATAAAGTATAGTGTGAATGACAAACGACACTATCCCAAACCGGCGCCGATGCAACTGTAGTACACCACCGCCTATAGGCGACAGGAGCTGCAGAGATGTAAACTGTCGAATAACTGACCGCCCAGATGAAACAAGGGGTTACCAGTAGCGTCTTTTCACTGACCTTTCAGCAAGAGTTGTTGCGTACGGGCCTCCACAGGAGGCACCTTGTTCGTGCACCCGTGCTGCTAGCCATTCGTCAGCGACGAAGGCTGGAATTTGCACCCCAATACCGCAAGTGAACACTGGCAACAGGTTCCCTTCTCAGACTGATCACGTTTTATACTCCATTAAACAGATGGCTGTTGGCGTGCACAGCGTGAAACGTCTGGAAGCAAACACACTGCAACAATCGTCAGAGCGTTACGGTCTGGGGAATGTTTTCGTGGCATTTCCTGGGTGATCTCGTCATTCTGGAAAGCACAGTGGATCGACACAAGTACACGTCTGTTCCTGGAGACAATGTCCGCCCCTACATGCATTTTGTTCTTCCTCAGCACGATGGCATCTACTAGCAGGGACTGCAACGTATCCCACAGATCGCAGTGTACGTGTGCCGTTTTAAGAGCACCAGGATGGGTTTGCAGTACTTCCCTAGCCGAGAAACTCCCCAGATTTAAGCCCAGTCAATAATATGTGGGACCACTTAGGTGGGCTTTTCTCGGCGAGATCCTCAATCGAGTACGTAGAGCAACCGTCCACGGCACTGGAATTGGTATGGCTCCACATCCTTCCAGATCCTCACTCACTGTCTTCCCGCATGTCTCGTGCTGATAACGTGGTTATTCAGGGTAGATAAGGTTCAGCTCAGGCCAATTTATTGTTTTACTATTTGTATATATATTTATGCATCTATGTCGATGTATAATTGGTTTGTTTTGTAAATATTATTTGTATTTTACGCTGGGTCTTGCCTAGGGAAAACTATGCTGTCGAACGAATACATCGATAGATTGTATGGAGAACCAAAGTGTTTAGGATCTTAGGTAGTGTTAACTCTGCCGCCTGGAGCGCGGGCAGAGCAGAGAGAGTCTGGTGGGAGTAGGGCGGTGAAGCAGGTGTGTCGTGTGACTCTCCCGCGAGTTTCCTTTCCTCCCTCTTTACCGACAGATTAACTTCGGTGACGATTGCTTGTTCCAATTTTCCATTAGGTACACGCAGTTTAATTTTTCACTGTCATTAAGGTCGATAAGTGAGGGAGAGGTTACAAACCATTAGAAAAATTCAGCCTCTGGATGTTTATTTTTTCCATGTATATAAAACATATTATTTCACTATCTGCAGCCATGCCTTAAAGGATGGCCTGTTTCACGATAAGCTTCACGACAGACTGTTTCGCATTCGGTTGCATGCGATCACATTCCGTTAGTTCTCATCACCTTGTGCACCAAAATGATTCAATATGCATTCTTTAAGAGTGGCTACCTAGCTGGACGTCCTGCATGGTTTGTAACTTCCAAGAAGTTCATCTTCGATCTTGATAGTGCGAACCTTTGTGATCACCGTGGCGCATAATTTTTCATTCAATGGTCGTGATGCAGGATAATGGTTTATTTGAACGTTTCTTGAATGTCGAAGATGTCCATTTTGCGAAGAGTAATAGATACGTCTCGTAGAAAGTTGACCTGTGCACTTCCCGGGCACTTACTTTCTGTCGCCCTCCTCATGCACATAGTAAGCCATTTGCACCTTATATCCTCCCTGTCATAATTGTTAACACAGTACTTCCAAATGAGACTTTGTCATTAGCATCTAATATCTTTCCTGTCATAGTTGATAACACAACACTTTGAAATGAGCCTTTCCAAAGAGTGAACTTGCAACCTCGCTCTCAAGGGGTTCCTTGTTAGTGAACAGAAGGAAAGAATACCTAGTGCAACATGATGACTAAGCACGCAATATGCTGCCAGTGTTCACCCACCTCATTAAACATAATGACACTAATATAAATGAAAAGGAGGCAAGTCCTGAGGACATCCCGTCTACTGACAGAAGCTTTAACTCCTGACCATGATAGGCGTCAACCGTCGAAAGCTTGAGAACTTTATATGAACTTCCGCAGCTTCAAAACCGAGGACATGTTATCCAGCTATGCCTCCGCGAAAAACTCAAAGGACACCGAGTACGGAATTGCCATTGCGGCCTTCCCAGAATGAAGGCTCACGAACTGAAAAACACGAATAATTATTGACCTCATTTGATATGAACTTTTTGAGAATCTCAACACAAGTTAGACTGTCCTTCTACCTTTGCTTTTTTACCGCAGTCTGCGGAAAAAAGCGTACTTTTATCTCCATAAAATATGACAACCTATAAAAAGAATAAGCGAAGCAGCAGAGGCATTCACGGCCTTGTATAATTCTTTCTACAAGACTAGAATGTGAGAAACTAGAAAGGATAAATGAGCGTGGAAACTTTCTTTGTTGAATCTCATATCTATGAGGGAACTTCAAAACGTAAGTTACACATATTATCTCACGTTAAGACCATTGCGAAACAGGAGTGGCGCATTCTCATAAGAAATTTCATGTTCTCAGTCTCCTATAGAGATAGTTCTGCTGCGGTATGGATAACAGAGGCATCACTGCGTGGGATTAAAATGGCGCAGCAACTGCGACGTACCTCAAAGTTGACGTGGATGGGATCGTACGATTCTTGTGAGAAAGACATTTAAATTGCACACTGATTCAACGTAAAATTCTGATGATGTATTTGCCAAATGCATTGTCATGTCCAGCCGTTGTTAAATGGTACCGACAGTTTGAACAAGGCCGCACAGACTTGGATGATGGTAATCGGCAGCCGGCCGATGTGGCCGAGTGGTTCTAGGCGCTTCAGTCTGGAACCGCGCGATCGCTGGGGTCGCAGGTTCGAATCCTGCCTCGGACACGGGTGTGTGTGATGTCCTTAGGTTAGTTAGGTTTAAGGAGTTCTAAATTCTAGGGGACTGATGACCTCAGATGTTAAGTCCCATAGTGCTCAGAGCCATTTGAACCATTTTTTGAGCTAATCTGGAAGGAAGGCCGTCGACATCGACAACAGATGACAAAGTCAGGCAGTCGAGGAATGTATCAGCAGCAGTCGTGGCTTTTTAACAGTGAGGACATTCATACAGCACTTTTCGAATGGCTCCGTGATCAACGCGCGGATTTCTATTGTCGAAGAATTGAACGATTGGTATGATGTTTGCAGAAACTTGGTGACTGTATCTGCTTAACTTTCAAATTTAGTGCAGCATTCAATAAAAGTTAATTGGCCAGTCATAACAATGTGCCGTTTACTTCTCGGATTCCCCTCGTATATACACTATCTAATACAAAGTATGCTGACACCCGTATGTAATGAGGAACTGAGCAAGAGATGCTAGGAGTATGAAAGGAAGCGAGGAGTATTGTGTTGTCAGTAGAGAAGCAGTTACAGCAAAATGGGTCGGTCAGTGGAGTAGTCACTGGATGTCACCTGAGCCACAAAATGACCAGGGACATTTCAGTCCTTCTAAAGTTGCAGAAGTCGACTGTTGGTAATGTGACAGAAGCGGAAATGCAAAGAAACAGGTGCAGCTAAACCGAGACCTTCCAGACGTCATGTATTGACGGACAGCGACCGTAGAGCTTTGCGGAAGCTGGTTGTAAAATAACTCGTGAGCTCCACAGTCGTGCTAACACATTGTGCTTAGGGAGATATAGAGAACGGGCTACAATGGTCGAGCAGCTCCTGATTCTGTATTCAACGTTAAGCAACAATGACGTGCTGTAAAGGGCACAAGTTTACAGTATGTGACCCTACTCTGTGGCAATCCGATGGAAGGCTCTGGGTTTGCTGAACGCCTGGAGAACGTTACCTGTCATAATCTGTAGTGCCAACAGCGAAGTAAGCCGGTGGTAGTGCTATAGAACGGAATGGACAGTGTCTTGAAAGGAGGATATAAGATGAACATCAACAAAAGCAAAACGAGAATAATGGAATGTAGTCGAATTAAGTCGGGTGATGCTGAGGGAAAGATTAGGAAATGAGACACTTAAAGTAGTAAAGGAGTTTTCCTATTTGGGGAGCAAAATAACTGATGATGGTCGAAGTAGAGAGGATATAAAATGTAGACTGGCAATGGCAAGGAAAGCGTTTCTGAAGAAGAGAAATTTGTTAACATCTAGTATAGATTTGAGTGTCAGGAAGTCATTTCTGAAAGTACACTCCTGGAAATTGAAATAAGAACACCGTGAATTCATTGTCCCAGGAAGGGGAAACTTTATTGACACATTCCTGGGGTCAGATACATCACATGATCACACTGACAGAACCACAGGCACATAGACACAGGCAACAGAGCATGCACAATGTCGGCACCTTCTAGAGCACGTTGGGTGGCATGGGATACATGCGGACGTGCATTGTCCTGTTGGAACAGCAAGTTCCCTTGCCGGTCTAGGAATGGTAGAACGATGGGTTCGATGACGGTTTGGATGTACCGTGCACTATTCAGTGTCCCCTCGACGATCACCAGAGGTGTACGGCCAGTGTAGGAGATCGCTCCCCACACCATGATGCCGGGTGTTGGCCCTGTGTGCCTCAGTCGTATGCAGTCCTGATTGTGGCGCTCACCTGCACGGCGCCAAACACGCATACGACCATCATTGGCACCAAGGCAGAAGCGACTCTCATCGCTGAAGACGACACGTCTCCATTCGTCCCTCCATTCACGCCTGTCGCGACACCACTGGAGGCGGGCTGCACGATGTTGGGGCGTGAGCGGAAGACGGCCTAACGGTGTGCGGGACCATAGCCCAGCTTCATGGAGACGGTTGCGAATGGTCCTCGCCGATACCCCAGGAGCAACAGTGTCCCTAATTTGCTGGGAAGTGGCGGTGCGGTCCCCTACGGCACTGCGTGGGATCCAACGGTCTTGGCGTGCATCCGTGCGTCGCTGCGGTCCGGTCCCAGGTCGACGGGCACGTGCACCTTCCGCCGACCACTGGCGACAACATCGATGTACTGTGGAGACCTCACGCCCCACGTGTTGAGCAATTCGGCGGTACGTCCACCCGGCCTCCCGCATGCCCACTATACGCCCTCGCTCAAAGTCCGTCAACTGCACATACGGTTCACGTCCACGCTGTCGCGGCATGCTACCAGTGTTAAAGACTGCGATGGAGCTCCGTATGCCACGGCAAACTGGCTGACACTGACGGCGGCGGTACACAAATGCTGCGCAGCTAGCGCCATTCGACGGCCAACACCGCGGTTTCTGGTGTGTCCGCTGTGCCGTGCGTGTGATCATTGCTTGTACAGCCCTCTCGCAGTGTCCAGAGCAAGTATGGTGGGTCTGACACATCGGTGTCAATGTGTTCTTTTTTCTATTTCCAGGAGTGTATTTGTATGTGGTGTAGCCATGTATGGTAGTGAAACATGGACGATAAATAGTTTGGACAGGAAGAGAATAGAAGCTTTCGAAATGTGGTGCTACAGAAGAATGCTGAAGATTAGATGGGTAGATCACATAACTAATGAGGAGTTATTGAATGGGATTGGGGAGAAGAGAAGTTTGTGGCACAACTTGACCAGAAGAAGGGATCGGTTGGTAGGACATGTTCTGAGGCATCAAGGGATCACCAATTTAGTATTGGAGGGCAGCGTGGAGGGTAAAAATCGTAGAGGGAGACCAAGAGATGAATACACTAAGCAGATTCAGAAGGATGTATGTTGATGTAGGTACTGGGAGATGAAGAAGCTTGCACAGGATAGAGTAGCATGGAGAGCTGCATCAAACCAGTCTCAGGACTGAAGACGACAACAACAACAGTGCTATAGTATGTGGGGGTTTTTCATGGCTTGGATGTGGTCCCACTTTTGCACTTAAGACAACTTTAAATGCACAAGGATATTAACATATTTTACAACACTGTGCACTGCGTTTACAAGAGCAATATTTCGAAGATGATGATTCATTGTATGAGTATGGCAATGCGCCCTCTCATAAAGCAGCAGCTGTGCGGCAGTTGTTTGTGGACAGTAACATTTCTGAAATTTACGTACTTCCAGCATGCTGGAGTAACTTGGGTCAGCAACTTCTATTAATCGATAGAACTAAAAACCAGTCCAAGTTCCAAAGTTGTAAATTTGGGTTTCTGTTCTTTAGGTGGGTTTGAAAATGCGTCTCGGTCCGAAACTAGTCATCGAATGAAAAAGAAAATATTTGCAACTTGGACTGTTTTTTCTTTCTGTTGATTTATGAAAGTGGCTGGCCTGCCCTGAGTGGCCACATTGCCATTTCTCCACAGACACTGACATTTCAATGAAAATGTACTCAGCAGAGTTCAAGTAGTCGCAAAGGCGAAGGGTGGACACACCCCATATTCATTAAAAGGCGTCTGGATACCTTCGATGAGATTGGTGTACGCTCTAAGAATCACATTGAAGAGAGAGGCAGAGTGTCCTCTATTGCAGTTGTCGTTTGACAACTGAAAACGCTATATTCGCTCTTCTCTGTGAGGTACTGGACGGGCTAAACAAAAAGTTTCGAACGCTTGGAGTATTTTTTGATTTAACAAAGGCATTTGACTGTGTTGATCACACAATATTGCTCCGGAAGTTGGACCATTACGGAATAAGGGGAGTAGCTCACAATTGGTTCACCTCTTACTTTAGCAACAGGCAGCAAAAGGTCATTATTCACAATGTTGATAACGGCTGTGATGTGGGATCTGACTGGGGTACTGTCAAGTGGGGGGGTACCTCAGGGATATAAATGATATGCCCTCTAGTATTATGGGTAACTCTAAAATATTTCTGTTTTCTGATGACACTAGCTTGGTAGTAAAGGATGTTGTGTGCAACATTGACTCGGTTTCAAGTAGAGCAGTACATCACCTCAGTTCATG
The DNA here is from genome assembly GCF_023897955.1 of Schistocerca gregaria. Classification (NCBI taxonomy): domain Eukaryota; kingdom Metazoa; phylum Arthropoda; class Insecta; order Orthoptera; family Acrididae; genus Schistocerca; species Schistocerca gregaria. The sequence continues at coordinate 863,788,877 of NC_064931.1, read as the reverse complement.
GCTTGTAGAAAATAAAGTAACGTTAAATCACAGTAAGACTCAGTTTTTACAGTTCCTAACACATAATTCAACAAAACTTGGCGTTTTAATCTCACAGAACGGGCATATGATTAGTGAAACTGAACAGTTCAAGTTCCTAGGTGTTCAGATAGATAGTAAGCTGTCGTGGAAAGCCCACGTTCAGGATCTTGTTCAAAGACTTAATACTGCCATTTTCACTATTCGAACGGTATCGAATGTGAGTGATATTTCGACACGTAAATTAGTCTACTTTGCTTATTTTCATTCACTTATGTCGTATAGTGTTATGTTTTGGGGTAACTCTTCCCATTCTAGAAGGATATTTTTGGCTCAGAAACGGGCAGTTCGGGCAATAAGTGGTGTGAGTTAACGAACCTCTTGTCGACCTCTTTTCACGAGTCTGGGTATTTTGACATTGGCCTCTCAATATGTATATTCCTTATTGTCGTTTCTTGTTACCAATATTAGTTTATTTCCAACAATAAGCAGCTTTCACTCGGTTAATACTCGGCAGAAATCAAACCTCCATTTGGATCGGACTTCCTTAACTCTTGTGCAAAAAGGTGTGCAGTATACTGCTGCATCCATTTTCAATAAGCTGCCACTCGAATTCAAAAATCTTAGCAGTAATCCACGCGCTTTCAAATTGAAACTGAAGAGTTTCCTCATGGGTCACTGCTTCTATTCTGTCGAGGAGCTCCTTGAAAAATTAAGCTGATTTTCATTGTATTGCTGATAGCGTTTGCTTAAACTTATGGACTGATTTTCTTTCAGGTTCATGAACATTTATTTTTATCTGTTATTACTTTTTATGTTGTAAGTTCATGTACTGACACGCTCCATGACTTTGGAGATTTGCTCCTCAATTTGGTCCTACGGAACTTGACATTTAAATAAATAAATACAATGTAGGACCCTCGAACTGTGTACAGTGGCACCAGGGTATAATATGTACATACTGAGAGGTTGTAGTGACAGTAATTCGTTTGTCATGGTCATCATCTATCAGATACTTAAATTACTTAAACTTATGACTTGACTTTTTTGGGTTCATAAATATTTTATTTTTATCTGTTATTACATTTATGTTGTAATTTCATATACTGATACGTTACATGACCTTGGAGATTTGTTTCTCAATTCAGTTCCACGGAACTTGACGTGTAAATAAATAAATACCGCTCTGGAAGCCAGTTCGCGTGACCTCTGTTTTATCTCGGCAGTCAGTAAATCTGCTGAGTTGAGAGATGAATAGTGTGTGCAACATTCATTCTATGGTACATCTATGCCCCGTCGACGAGTATGTACTCGCGTTCAGTAGCTTTAGCCATTTGAACAGGGTCGCGTTATGGGCCTGCGGGAAGCTGGATGGACGTATCGACTGGTTGCTGCACATGTTTGATACACTGTATCGGTAGTGTGTCGATGCTTTCAGCAGTGGTTTGTGGAACATTCCCACACTTGTAGCCCAGTATATGGACGTCCACGTAGTACAGACGCATTGTAGGAGCTGTGGTGACTGACCGACATCATCCAAGGACGAAATCCTGGCACATGTTCCACCTGCTTTGTCATCAGGGACCATTGTGAACCGTCTTTTTGCAACAGAATGAAGATAACGTATGCCTCCGACCGACACCATCACACCGCTAAGCATGGCTACTCTGGTGTCGTGAAAGGGACGTCTGGAGAGTGGAATGACGCTCTATTACCCACATCAAAACAAGTTTTGCATCACCTCGGTTCCGAGAGTACCTGAACCTCCATAGAAAATTGGAACAGAGATCAACATAAACATCATTTCCGTCCTTTTTATTGCTCATGAAAAACACATATTTCACGTTGTACCACCATACAACGAGACTGTCAGAAGTGGTGCTCCAGATTGCTGTACACACTGGTACCTCTAACACCTAGTAGCACGCCCTCTTGCATTGATGCGTGCCTGTATTCTTCATGGTATATTATCCACAACAAGGCACTGTTGGTCCAGATTGTCCCACTCCTCGACGGCGATTCGGCATGGATCCCTCAGACTGGATGGTGAGTCATGTCGTCCATATACAGTCCTTTTCAATCTATCTTAGGCATGTTCGATAGGGTTCACGTCTGGAGAACATGTTGGCTACTCTAGTCGAGATCTTGCACTTTCGGTCGGTGGATGGCATTCACGTATCGTACAGCCATTACGGCGTCTTCCATGACCACCAATCAAAAAGACTGTGCCTGTGACACAATATCCACAGTCAACGTCTATGTTCAGGAGTTCTGGGAACCGGGATGTTGCAAAACATTTTTGATGTGTGTATCTTCAGTGCTGACAGTGTACTCGGGTAGTGGACATACACATTCGAGGCGTAAATATGATCAACTGCCAGTTCCAGAGTGCATTCGCCCATGACACACAAGCTTCATTGTGAGGGGTTCAAATGGCTCTGAGCGCTATGGGACCTAACAGCTATGGTCATCAGTCCCCTAGAACTTAGAACTACTTAAACCTAACTAACCTAAGGACATCACACAACACCCAGCCATCACGAGGCAGAGAAAATCCCTGACCCCGCCGGGAATCGAACCCGGGGACCCGGGCGTGGGAAGCGAGAACGCTACCGCAAGACTACGAGATGCGGGCCATTGTGTGGGGGCTCATCAGTTGCAAGCTGCGGACATATTTGATGACTCTGCAAGATATAGTAACCAGTGCCCATTACGTTGCACGGGCTGTTGTCTCTGTGCTACTGCCATTTCTTCGACGGAAGGTGATGCGCTGTTTCGCCAGGACAGTTCACGTCTACACACGGTTGCTGTGACACAACGTGCTCTTCGTGGTGTGCAGCAAGGTCACCAGATCTCTCGCCAATTGAACACGTATGCGATATGGTGAAGCCAGGATTTACTCGTTGTCCAGAGCCTGCAAGATCCATTGTCGAATTGCAACAGAAGGTGAAAGTTGCTTAGTTCAATCTATCGCAGGATGCCATTCGTCACCCTTACGATCATTTGCATGCGAGAATACATGCCTACATTGCCGACAGAAGGGGGTTACCCTGTGTACTGATGCGTCCGTTTGATCACCTTTTACTGAGACGTGTGATTCATTCTGTCTGAATTTGCTATCATATACTTTTACATCGATTAACTACCTGTCACATCATTTGTCAGTAAAATGTTTTTTTCGAGGGTGTTGCATTTTTCTTGGCAATTTAGTAAGATTTCTTACCGTTCCATTCCCGAATGGAGCATGGGAAGAATGACTGCTTGTACTTCTTTGTGTGAGTGGGTATGGCTTTATCTTCAGATCTTTACAGGACAGATGTGTACCGGGCTGAATGATATACGTTGTTTCCCCTCGGAAAGGCAGTTTTTGAAGTTTTCTAAGCAGGTCCTCACCTAAAGGTAAGGCACCTTGCGTGGAGTGACTGCTAGTTAATATTTTTTCTGAATTTCGGTATCAGTCTCTTGGCAGTCGTAGAGTCTTCTGACCATTTGCATCGCCCTTCTTTGTATGTGACCAGTGTTTCCTGGCAGAATTAACTGATATTGGTTTGATCTGCTTGAGCAGTATTCGAGATAGGTCTTACAAGTGTTTTGTATGCAGTATTTTCCAATAAAATTGCAATTTCCATTAGATTACCAATAGACTGTAGACTGCTATTTGCTTTACCTGCAACCATGCCTGCGTGATCGTTCCACTTCATATCTCTGCACCTTCCTATTGCAAAATGGCTCGCTGAAGTGATTAACTGTAGCTGTGAGCCAATCCTGTAGTCGAAGAAAACAGCGGTTTTATGTTTCTACTTCTCATTCCTTTACGTGGAGAGCATGTTGCTAGTCTTTGCACCAAGGTGACCTTTTGCTGAGTTGTAACTGGATATTACCACAAGTTTTCCCTGAAAGAAATTCCTCATAAATAACTGCATCATCAGCGGAAAGCCTAAGCTTGCAACTAAATGTATCCGCTAATCGTTGATGTACGGCATGAATACTAATGGTTGTGTTACACTACCTAGTCGCGCACTAGATGTTACTTCAGAATCTGTAAATGGCTACGCCAGCGTGCAAATTTTGGTCTACTTGCAAACGTGGTTATATAGGGGGATTGCGTGATGATGTTACAGACTTTCAGGGATGATGGAGAAGGACAACTGCATCAGTTTGAGGTAAAGGATCTTCCTCCGGCACCGACCGAGTCGAAGGTTACAAGTAAAAACCTTTCTGATACCTCTGGCAGTGGAATACATGTAACAGTACTGTTGTTGCTACGATTGTAGAGTAGGCAACTTTCGCAGGTGGCAGTATGGACCAAAACAAAAAAGTCTGGTAAACATGGGTCTAACATGCACACCTTAACAACGGTAAGCACTGGTTCATCCTCGTTACTGTGAAACGTCTCTTCAAAAGAAGTGTTCATAGCTCTCAAAGTATGTAGTTTAGAGAGCATATTTACTGGACATTTTTTTCTCATTTCGGTCCATACGATCTCTTCCCAAAATATGGAAAGCAAAGAGCTTGCAGTAGGAGAGGTCCACTGTCAGACGCTTGTAACTTTCGACTCGGACATTTCCAGACCAAGGACTCCTCTCCATTCCCTACTGCGGAGTGGTGGTCTCACTTCCCTCGGCATGTCATGGGTAACCGTAGCCCTCGTCCGTGGACCTAAAGTCGACAAAGTTCCAGGGCTAGAAAGTTTTGACAGCCGGGACGTCATCGCTTATCGGACATTTCACATCACAGGACTCCATGGAATATCTTGCCCTTGGATAATAAGCTTTCTGTCTAGTTGTGAAACCTTTTGCTAAATCATACCGCCGTTGTTTTGGCCGGGATAATGCATACCTTGTTATGTCTGCACCACTCTGTGGTTGGGTTCAGTTACATCTGTAGTCTTCTGATATTGGCGTTACATTGGCGTCCATTCTTAAAGTGCGTAGCGTCGTCAGCAAACTGTGCCAGTTGACCGTTTGCAATCGTCGGCATCTCGTCGATGTAGGTTGTAAACACGAGTGGTGACAAGATCGAGCCTTGTGAAATTCCGGCCCCTACGAGTTTGATCTCGGATCTGATGCTTTCAGTTTGCACTCACATTTTTCTGGAGAGAAAGTTTGCTATAAGTTTAATATAGTTGTCTTGGATCGATGTGTGACCTTTCATCTTTCGTAACAAGTTCTCACGCCAGACGTTATCATAGGCATATTCCACCACTAGAAAAACAGTAGTTGAGATCTGCGAACATCTTCCCGTGGAACTCATATTGCTCTGGTCGGATCGTCTCATTTTCAGTTAAAATTCTCCTTTCCAATGTCTTCCCAGGACTGCTCAGTAAACTGACCGATCTGTGATTGGCAGGCTGAGTTAAGTCTTGTTTTTGGAATAGGAATGACGTGTGCCAACTTCCAATTTTACGGGAAATAAGAGTTGAATAAGCAGCTGTTATAAATTCTAGTCAATAGGATGAGAGGTTTCCTCGGTAGTCTCTTGAGTTGTTCATTTGTTATTGCATCTAGACCAGGTGCTTTGTTGTTCGCAATATTCTTTAAATTGGTATTTAAAATACCGTTTATTTAAAATATCCGTTGCGCTCTCTGGTTAGTTGTTATTTCGTACTCTCTTTACCGGATGTCAAGGTCTTCCTGTATTAGTCGATTTTGTGTTGCAAAAGCCTTAGCAAAGGCTTGTGCTTTTTCGAACGGGTCGTTCGTAAGTCCGTTCCCAGTCTCCAGCTCGTGTTTCTGGATTTTTCTCCCTCTCAGTCTCATAACAAGTGGCCACTCATCTTTAGTCTGTGACGGATAGTTCTGCATCTTGTTTTCCAATTTCTCATTTTCCCTTTCCTAAAGTCACTCTCGTAATTCACGTTGCAACCTATTTAATTTCCGTCTGTGATTAGGGTTTCTAAATTGTTGCCACCTCTTCCTAGTTCTATTTTTCTCGTATTCGAGTTCTTGTAATAATGGAGGTGAAGCCTCTTGTAGCAATCTGCCGCGCATAATCATAATATTGGCCTCCTTAGTCGCCTTTAGTATCTTCCTGGTGAGGTAATCAGTAGTTGTATCTACCTGTTTATCTTCTTTAGTTACGACGTTTATAGTTGACCTGATGCTGTTGTTAATGTATCTGCTGATCTGCTGAATCTGTTCCAATCAGTATCACTCACCATCCAACGGTGTGGGTATTTTAAAGCTCTCTGGACTTTTCCAGATACTGGGTGATGATCAGAAGTAAGGTCCACCACTGACGTCAGCTCGGTGTCGCCGTCTATGCCCTTAAGTATCACCATGTCCAATACGTCAGGTCGATGATTAGTTTATGATAGACTTGAGAGGCCCCATTTCGTGGTGTCATGGTCTTCCTCCAAGTTTGACAGGTTTTCTCCCTTCGGATTGGTTCTGGTTGAGTGTCATATTACGTGTCCTGAGTTGAAGCCGCCACCGATAAATACTTTGCCGAAACCGTGAAATATCATCTGTAGGTCTTGAGGTATTAGGTGGGCATTTGGTCTTAAATAAGCAGCTACCAATGTTAGTTATCCTGTTTTTGACCAGATGGTTACTGTTGTTGCTTCAAGTTGTCGTAATGGTCGCAGTTTTTCTTCCCGATAGGTCATGTTGTGAAGGAAAACTGCCGTTCCACCTCCTCTTCTGTTTTGTCTCACCGTTCTATAGCCTGCCATATTCCGTAGTTGGAATGTTTCAGACATGAGGAGATGTGTTTCCGTTAATAACATAGCGTCATTATTGTTAGTGGAGGCAAATTCTTGTAGTTCTGCTTCCTTGTTTCCAACTGCTTTCGGGTTGCAGATGCAGATGTTGAAATTCTTTGTACATCTTCTTCCCCTGGTGTGTGGTACTTTTAGTTAACGATGTTGCGACGGTACTGGGCACTACACATTGAAGTTTGAATAGTTTGGCTCGAGCCCCCAAGTGCTATGACACGAAAATATGCATATTTGTTACACTCAGCTCAATCGAGTGGCCCAGAGATGTGGCTGGTCTTAATGTTTGGCTACGTATTCCGTCATAGGGTGCCAGCTCACACCTGTCTTACAACCAGTTTTTAAGCTGAAATAAAATATAACAAAACAATGCAGGCAGATATTGCGGTGAAATTTAAAATATTGAGTCACTCACGTTGATTTACGTACTTTATTTTTCTTCGATATATATATATATATATATATATATATATATATATATATATATTTTTTTTTTCTTCGATATATATAACAAAACAATGCAGGCAGATATTGCGGTGAAATTTAAAATATTGAGTCACTCACGTTGATTTACGTACTTTATTTTTCTTCGATATATTCACTAACCACTCAAAATGCAGTCTGAGGGGCTCTTACGTAAGGGCAACCGTTAATAACTCATGCTACAACACTTCACTTTAAAATTCACATGTCGCGATTGTGGCACTCGACAGTCTATCTAAAAATGTGGATTTCATCTCGACAAATGTTGCCGGCGCGGTGTATCAGCAACCACGATGCGACGCGCCTCGACGCAATGCAGGCAGCAGCAGCTGTAGTGGTGGAGACAGTCGGTAATGGTGAGCGCTCGCCACAGCTTGCAGATGTCTCGCAGACCCACGCAGCTCGTTGATGACGCACCATCTTCTTCTAACCTCAGTGCCGTTGGCAGCCGCGATCCAGCGTCGTGTTCTTTCCTTCTTCCTTGAGGATCCATGATACTGTGGTTGACATCCACTGTTTATTCACCACACTCACGACTAAATTATAGCACTGTTCCCGCACTGATTCCTGCCTATGTCACTTCGGTAGCCTGTTAGTGCCTACCGAGTTCGCAGTTTCCTACCAATCACTTTCACTGTTCAATCACACTGATTTGCTTTCCATTTCCCAGCCGATAAGCGCCATATGTTGGGGGACGGATTGAAATAATTTTTGTTTTATTTTGGTTCCTATAAGTTGTATACGCCGTCTTACTCACGCGATCCTGGCAACTAATTTAGTTGGCAGCCAGAAAGCGAAAGAAACATACTGACCTTAGTTTCCAGTCTACAAAGCCACATTCTGGTCCAGCCCACTGAAAGAAAAGTTTCTATTCTCCTATTTCTTTGCAGGATCAGGACTATGGTTTAAATAAAAGTATATAGTTTCAATTAAGAATTATATTACGTTACGTTTCTCATGTACAACACTAGCTAGGAAATTCACTATGTGCAATTGAAAACAAGTCTTTCTATTCTAACAGCACTGTGCAGAGTCCTCGCTAGTTCACTATCCGTTTTTACCACAGTTCGGCTCTGATGTCATCCATAGCAGAGCGCGATCCGACGTTTAACAGACATGGATTTTACAGTGTGTGTGTGTGTGTGTGTGTGTGTGTGTGTGTGTGTGTGTATGTGTGCAGGCCCGTCTCGTATGCGACTCACCGTGTACAGGAGGAAAGTTTGGTTTTTAACATTCTTTCTTATATACACTCCTGGAAATTGAAATAAGAACACCGTGAATTCATTGTCCAAGGAAGGGGAAACTTTATTGACACATTCCTGGGGTCAGATACATCACATGATCACACTGACAGAACCACAGGCGCATAGACACAGGCAACAGAGCAAGCACAATGTCGGCACTAGTACAGTGTATATCCACCTTTCGCAGCAATGCGGGCTGCTATTCTCCAATGGAGACGATCGTAGAGATGCTGGATGTAGTCCTGTGGAACGGCTTGCCATGCCATTTCCACCTGGCGCCTCAGTTGGACCAGCGTTCGTGCTGGACGTGCAGACCGCGTAAGACGACGCTTCATCCAGTCCCAAACATGCTCAATGGGGGACAGATCCGGAGATCTTGCTGGCCAGGGTAGTTGACTTACACCTTCTAGAGCACGTTGGGTGGCACGGGATACATGCGGAAGTGCATTGTCCTGTTGGAACAGCAAGTTCCCTTGCCGGTCTAGGAATGGTAGAACGATGGGTTCGATGACGGTTTGGATGTACCGTGCACTATTCCTAAAACCGGAATCCACGGTTTTAGGAAAAATCATAAGCGCTTAATAATGGATTTACGAACATGAAAATTTCTTTAATGCTTCAGTTCACCCCACAAATAATAACTGCGAGACCACTTTAAGCTACCTCTTACAGTTTTTGAGTAATTAAGTAAAAACCAATTTTTAACTAAAATGTACCCACTTGTAGATTAAGTGGCTGTAATTTTAATGATACAGAATTTTGGTTAAAGTGGATGATAAAACATACCAAGTGATAGAGCTATACCAAATTTGACAGTTGTAATGTTAATAACTGCTGAAATAGGTTCTAGTAAAGATATGGTTCCGAGGTAACAATCTACTGTTAGTTCCACTATAAAAATTCTAGAAGGCAAAGTTTTCATTGTAGCGAGCTGAAACTTTTTCTATGCTTTCAAACAACTTAACTGTATACATACTCCCTAACAGCGCGCGGGAAAAACGAACACCTAAACCTTTCTGTTCGAGTTCTGATTGCTCTTACACTCCTGGAAATTGAAATAAGAACACCGTGAATTCATTGTCCCAGGAAGGGGAAACATTATTGACACATTCCTGGGGTCAGATACATCACATGATCACACTGACAGAACCACAGGCACATAGACACAGGCAACAGAGGATGCACAATGTCGGCACTAGTACAGTGTATATCCACCTTCCGCAGCAATGCAGGCTGCTATTCTCCCATGGAGACGATCGTAGAGATGCTGGATGTAGGCCTGTGGAACGGCTTGCCATGCCATTTCCACCTGGCGCCTCAGTTGGACCAGCGTTCGTGCTGGACGTGCAGACCGCGTGAGACGACGCTTCATCCAGTCCCAAACAAGCTCAATGGGGGACAGATCCGGAGATCTTGCTGGCCAGGGTAGTTGACTTACACCTTCTAGAGCACGTTGGGTGGCATGGGATACATGCGGACGTGCATTGTCCTGTTGGAACAGCAAGTTCCCTTGCCAGTGTAGGAGATCGCTCCCCACACCATGATGCCGGGTGTTGGCCCTGTGTGCCTCGGTCGTATGCAGTCCTGATTGTGGCGCTCACCTGCACGGCGCCAAACACGCATACGACCATCATTGGCACCAAGGCAGAAGCGACTCTCATCGCTGAAGACGACACGTCTCCATTCGTCCCTCCATTCACGCCTGTCACGACACCACTGGAGGCGGGCTGCACGATGTTGGGGCGTGAGCGGAAGACGGCCTAACGGTGTGCGGGACCGTAGCCCAGCTTCATGGAGACGGTTGCGAATGGTCCTCGCCGATACCCCAGGAACAACAGTGTCCCTAATTTGCTGGGAAGTGGCGGTGCGGTCCCCTATGGCACTGCGTAGGATCCTACGGTCTTGGCGTGCATCCGTGCGTCGCTGCGGTCCGGTCCCAGGTCGACGGGCACGTGCACCTTCCGCCGACCACTGGCGACAACATCGATGTACTGTGGAGACCTCACGCCCCACGTGTTGAGCAATTCGGCGGTACGTCCAGCCGGCCTCCCGCATGCCCACTATACGCCCTCGCTCAAAGTCCGTCAACTGCACATACGGTTCACGTCCACGCTGTCGCGGCATGCTGCTAGTGTTAAAGACTGCGATGGAGCTCCGTATGCCACGGCAAACTGGCTGACACTGACACAAGGCTTTTTTTTAGAATAGGTATCACTCTATCCAAGACAGATAGCGATAGTTGTAGGAAACTCTGAAGTATCAGTGGAAGATCCAAGGAAACGCCTCTTACAGGTGAGGTGTTAAAATACTAATAGACAACTGCCGGAGTATTCCCAACAAAGTGCAAGAGTTTGAAGCGCTCCTATAAAGCACTGAAGTTCATATGATACTAGTACAGAAAGCTAGTTAAAAACAGGAATTGTACAGCAGTGAGAGCTTTGAAGAAAATTTAAGCGTATGCCGAAAGCATACTAAACTCCTCCCACACAGGTGACGAAGGCCCAAAGGTACCGACTGGCCGCCGTGTCATCCTCAGCACACAGGCGTCACTGGATGCGGATATGGAGGGGCACGCGGTCAGCACACCGCTCTCCCAGCCGCATGTCAGTTTCCAAGACCGGAGCCACCACTTCTCAATCAAGCAGCTCCTCAGTTTGACTCAGAAGGGCCCAAAAGCATAGGGAATTGGGAAATGGAGGTGGTGTAATTGTTGCAGTAGACAAGAGACTCAGATCCACCGAGATAGAAATTGAACCTGGATGCAACATTGTTTGGGCTAGACTCAGTATCACGGCTGAGTATAAAATTGTAATAGGATTCTTCTGCCGACCACCGGACTCAGCTCCTGATGTGACCGAAAAATTCAGAGAAAACCTCAGTTCGCTTCTACGTAAGTTACATAATCATACTTTAATCATTGGAGGAGACTTTAATCATCCAACAATCAGTTGGGATGGATACAGTTTTGTTAGTGGTCGATGTCACTACATGAACGTCTACATGGCTACTCTACAAATCACACTCAAGTGCCTGGCAGAGGGTTCATCTAACCACTGTCACACTAATTCTCTATTATTCCACTCTCGAACAGCGCGTGGAAAAAGGAACTCCTATATCTTTTAGAGCGAGCTCTGATTTCCCTTACTTTTTTATGATGATCGTTTCTGCGTATGTAGGTCGGCGTCAGCAAAATATCTTCGCGTTCAAAACAGAAAGTTGGTGATTGAAATTTCCATACAAGTTCCCGCCTTAATGAAAAACGCCTTTGTTTTAATGATTTCCACCCCAAATCTAGTATCATGTCCGTGCCACTTTCTCCCTATTTCTCGATAATACGAAACGCGCTGCCCTTCTTTAGACTTTCTCGATGTACTCCGTTACTCTGGTGAGAATTCCACATCGCGCAGCAGCATTCCAAAAAAGGACAGACAAGGGTAGTGTAGGTAGCCTCTTTAGTAGATCTGTTGCATCTTCTAAGTGTTCTGCCAACAAAACGCAGTCTTTGGTTCGTCTTCCCCACAACATATTCTATACGTTCTTTCCGTTTTCAGTTGCTCGTAATTGTAGTTCCTAGGTACTTAGCTGCATTTACGTCCTTTACAGTTGATTGATTTATCGTCTAATCGAAGTTTAACAGATTCCTTTTAGTACTCGTGTGGATGACCTCACGCTTTTCGTGATTTAGAGTCACCTGCCAATTTTCATACCATACAGATCTCTTTTCTAACTTGTTTTGCAATTGGTTTCATCTGCAAGCAACCTACGATGGCTGCTCAGATTGCCTCCTAAATCGTTTGTATTTAAGTAGGTGAGGAACAGCAGAGGACTGATAACACCACCAGAAATCACTTCTGTTTTACGCGATGACATTCCGTCAGTTACTACGAACTATGGCCTCTCTGACGGGAAATCACGCATCTAGTCGCATAACTGAGACGATATTTCATAAGCACGCAATTTGATTACGAGCCGCTTGTGAGGTATTGTGTTAAAAGCCCTCTGGAAATTTAGACATTCGAAATCAATTTGACATCCCTTGTCGATACCACTCAGCTTTTCGTGTGAGTAAAGACGTAGTTACGATTCACAAGAACGATGTTTTCTAAATCCGTGCTGACTATGTATCAATAGACTTTTCTGTTCCAGGCAGTTCGTGATGTTCGAACACAATATATGTTCCAGAATCCTGATGCATATTGACGTTAATGATTTGGACCTGTAATTTTGTGGATTACTACTATTGCCTTTCGTGAATGTTGGTGTGACCTGTACAGTTTTCTAGTCTTTCACATACCGTGAAACACTACCAAATTCAACATCAGTAAATAGACCTGATCTCTTTCAAGACGTCTACATCGAAACTGGTATCAGTGACAATGAGCCAGTTATAGCCACAACGAATGGCAAAATACAAAGACCAACTAAACCAAGTAGAAAGATTTGCACGTCCATCAAACTAGACAGGGAAGAAGTAATGTTATATCTCAATGATGAACTAGCAACTTTTAGCTCAAGATAGGAGCAAATTTAAAGGACTAATTGACCATGCACTGGATGGATATATGTACCCAGTAGATCATGACGGGATAGAGCCTCCATGGTATGTGATCACTGTAAAGAATCTTCTAAAGAAACCGGGGCTACTGCATAATAGATATAAAACAAAAAATAGCTATAGAGAATTGATGAATGAAACACGTTTGGCTGTCAAGAGTGCAATACGTGAATCCCTCTTGACTACCGCAGGAGAATCTTGTCGGAAGATCTTTAAAAAAAAGTCTGGTCATATGTAAAGGCTGTTAGTGGCACCGAAATTAGTGTCCAGTCATTCATGGACGTCTCTGCCTCGTGATGACTGGGTGTTGTGTGCCTTAGGTTAGTTAGGTTTAAGTAGTTCTAAGTTCTAGGGGACTGATGACCATAGATGTTAAGTCCCATAGTGCTCAGAGCCATTTGAACCATTCATGGACAAGACAGGTACTGAAACTGAGAATAGCAAAGCAAAAGCAGAAATGCTTAACTCTGTTTTAAAAAGTTCCTTTGCGAAGGAAAATGCAATAGTGCTGCCCAAGTTTAGTTCCTGCACCACTGAAGAGATGAATGAAATAGATATTAGGGTCACTAGCGTTGAGAAGCAACTAACAGCGTGAAAACTGAACAAAGTCCCACAGATCAATGGCATCCCTGTCACATCCTATACCCAATATGCGACTGAGTTAACCTATCTCCTAACTATACTATGTCGCAGGTCTTTCGAACGGAAAGCCGCCCTCAGTAGTTGGAATGAAGCACAGTTCACATCCGTCTACAAAAAGGGTAGCAGAAGTACAATTCCCTTGACATTAATTTTTCGTAGAATCCTAGAACATATCCTGACCTCAGACACAGTCAAGTGTCTTGAACAGAATAACTTCCTTCGTGCCAACCAGCACAGATTTGGAAAACATTCATCGTGTGAAACCCAACTCACACTTTACGCACATGACAGCGTGAAAGCCATGTATCAAGACACTCAGGTAAATGCAATATTACTCGATTTCCGAAAAGCCCTTGGCTCAATACAACAGCTATGCTTATTATCAAAAGTACGGTCGTATGGACTAGCAAGCAAAATTTGTGATTGGACTGAGTATTTCTTGGTAGGGAGAACACAGTACGTTATCTTGGACAGAGAGTACTCAACAGATGTAAAACTCACTTCGGGTATACCCGAGGGAAGTGTGTTTGGTCCCTTGCTGTTCATGTTGTATATTAACGACCTTGCAGAAGATATTAATACCAACCTCAGACTTTTCGCAGATGATGCGGCTATCTACAGTGAAGTACAGTCGGAACGAAGTTGCACAAATACCTCGATAAGATTTAAAGGTGGTGAAAAGATTGGCAACTTGCTTTAAATGTTCATAAATGTAAAATTGTGCACTCTTTAAAACGAAAAAATGTAGTATTTTATGACTATAGCATCAGTGAGTCAGTGTTAGAAGCGGTCAACTCATACAAATATTTGTAATGCTCAGTAGGGACATGAAGTGGAACGATAACATAGGCTCAGTCGCTGGGAATACTAGGGAAATGTTACCAATCTACAAAGGAGCTTGCTTACAAATTAGTCGTGCGACCCATCCTAGAATATTGCTCAAGTGTGTGGGATCCGTGTCGAATAGAACTAACAGGAGATACTGAACATGTACAGAGAAGAGCAGCACGAATGGTCACAGGTTTATTTGACCTGCGAGAAAGTGTGGCACAAATGTTAAAAAAGCTGAAATGGCAGATTCTTGTAAACGGAAACTATCCCGAGAAAGGCTGCTTACAAAGTTTAAAGAACCGGCGTCGAATGATGACTCTAGGAGAATGCAACAACCTCCTACATATCGATCCCATTGGGATAATAAGAACAAGGTTACATTAATTACAGCCCGTATAGGGGCATTTAAATAATTATTCTTCCCGCGCTCCATACGTGAATGGAACAGAAAAAGCCCCAATAACTGATACAGTGGGACTCGCCTCTGCTAGACACTTCACGCTGGTCAGCAGAGTATAAATTTAGGAGTAAAACAACCCTCAGTACATTGATAAACAGTACAGAAATGGTGGTTGGTCTTCGAAACAAGCTGTTTCACTGTACTTGTAGGTTATGTCGTGGGACTGTGTGTTTCGGAATCAGGTTGGGCTATCAGCCAGCAACGAACGCGAATCATCACAAAACTGCTCGGCTTATGCGAGGGTGCCACACGAAGTAATCGGGCCGGCCGTTGTGGCCGAGCGGTTCTAGGCGCTTCCGCCCAGAACAGCGCTCCTGCTGCGGTCGCAGGTTCGAATCCTGCCTCTGTCATGGATGTGTGTGATGTCCTTAGGTTAGTTAGGTTTAAGTAGTTCTAAGTCTAGGGGACTGATGACCTCAGATAGTGCTTAGAGCCATTTGAACCATTTTTTTAAAATAATCGGAATTGTCAACCCGATTATCTTGCTGTAGCCTAGAAAGTTTCGAGAGCTAGATTTCCGTGTGGACTGACTATTCCGTGACTTTGTAGGGAAGCAGCCTACTCACGCCTTATAAAATTCACATCAGTCTTTCCATTGTGCGCCAGCCAGTCCGCTGTAACTAGCTCTGACGTCATAAATGTTGCGCAATACTTTAAAAATCAAGTAAATAACCTGAAACGTTTCTAGCATGTCAGGAGTATTACTAAATCAATATGTGTTGAATATCAGTTCAATAACTTTAACCATTTTCGAAATTTGGACGTTTTTCTGTAAAAATCATTGGCGCAACAGAAAAGAGCAAGAAACTTAAAAATTTATATTTAGATTATTTTTGCATACTAATTTAGTAGAAACAGTATTCTAGATCTCACAAATTAAAGTTTTAGTTGAAATTCATGATTTTCTGGTTTTTATCTTAAAAATTAAGGAAGCAATATAGATTAAGTAGGCGAATAAATAAAGCTAGGATGTTTAAATTTAAGTAGAATGGAGATCTGCTATAATTATAAAGATGTGAGAAGTTTCAACTGAATAACTATAAAACTATAGCGATAGCGTATCTCCAAAGGGCAAGTTCAGAGTTCGTCTACTTCATGTAGTGTAATTAAATTAATTATCTCGGCCAAAATATTTGACTTAGCCGTGTCAGACTTTTATTATGATTGCACATTAAAATTGAGAGCTTCATCGGCCATCAGCATTAGACTCTGAACTGCTCTGGCAGTTCGATTGTGTGGATTCTTTTTGGTCTGTGACTTTCAGAATATAGTGAACATTTTAGAGAGAATGGTTTTTGATTATGAATCCCAGACAACCTAATTCCTCAGAGCTATAAGCTGTAGCTATAAATGTATTTCTCAGATGAAGTGGGCACTAGGAATTCTAATTACAGGCTTCACGATTTGCTAATCACTTTCTGGTTGCCAATATTGTAGTTAGAGAGCCAGTGTTGAGAACGGCAAACAGCATAAATACAAAATATTTATTCTATTATTCCACCCGCCGCCCCACAACTTCCTAGATGTCATTACCGTGGATACATCTACAGGGTGACGATTATTGAACTATATGAAAAAAAAACATAAATGGGTTACAAACTACGGCGTGGACACAGTTTATTCAACATGTAAAGGTCCCTACTGATAACCGGATATAGGTTATGAGAAGTTCGATATGCCTGCCAGTGTTGGCGATGATATGGCGCAGACGAATGGCGTAATTCTGCACGACATGCTGAAGTGTCGGAACATCGTTAGAGTCGATGAGTTCCGGAATGGCTGTTTTCAGTTCAGCAATGGTTTTGGTGTTTTGCTGTACACCTTGGCTTTAACATAGCCCCACAAAAAGGAGTCATATCCGGAGAATATGGAGGCCAATCGAGGCCCATGCCAGTGGCCTCTGGGTACCCCACAGCCAGAATGCTCCTCCAGGACATCAAACACTCTCCTGCTTCGATGGATTGAAGTTCCGTCTTGCACGAATCACAATTTGTCGAAATAAGGGTCACTTTGAATAATGGGTGTGAAATCATCTTCCAAAACCTTCACGTCCCGTTTGGTAGTCACCTTGCCATCAAGGAATATCCCACCAGTTATTCTGTGACTGGACAAGGCTATCCTTCGAGGGTGAAGAAACTTCTCGATCGCGAAATGCATGTTCTCAGTATCAAAAACGCACCAGTTATCCTTCTTGACGAACCCATCCAAATGAAAGTGGGCTTCGTCGGTAAACCAAACCATTCTAATTCACATTATGCTCCGCATTCAACCGTGCAGTTTGAACATCCTAACGCAAACCGTTCAGAAGTTATGACGATTTTATTTCATTTACTTTAATCATAGATTTAAGTGTCAGGAAGTCATTTCTGAAAGTATTTGTATGGAGTGTAGCCATGTATGGAAGTGAAACATGGACGATAACTAGTTTGGACAAGAAGAGAATAGGAGCTTTCGAAATGTGGTGCTACAGAAGAATGCTGAAGATTAGATGGGTAGATCACATAACTAATGAGGAAGTATTGAATAGGATTGGAGAGAAGAGAAGTTTGTGGCACAACTTGACCAGAAAAAGGGCTCGGTTGGTAGAACATGTTCTGAGGCATCAAGGGATCACCAATTTAGTATTAGAGGGCAGCGTGGAGTGTAAAAATCGTAGAGGGAGACCAAGAGATGAATACACTAAGCAGATTCAGAAGGATGTAGGCTGCAGTAGGTACTGGGAAATGAAGAAGCTTGCACAAGATAGGGTAGCATGGACAGCTGTATCAAACCAGTCTTAGGACTGAAGACCACAACAACAACAACAACAGTTCAATCATTGTCATCCTGTATATTTATCGTATATCAGGTAGAGACAAATAACTTCTTTTAATCTCTTTTAGACACGATCACGAATCACGATTTTAATAGTGATAGGTTTCAGCCATACAATGCCCATTTTCGTAGTATATAACAGAAATAGAAAGTCTCCACTGAAAAAATTTCTTTCAATAAGACACTGAGTACGTCTTAGGTGGTCCAATTAAAAACGTGTCATACGACTGTGCCTAAAACAAAGAAAAACAAGTACTTAGTGGAACATTAAACTGTGAATCTATCACTTATAATTAGTGATAAATCGTTCGTCAAACGACGTTTTTCGGGATGCAAGTTCTCATCCCCAGGCTAAGTAAAGACGAGTTGATGGCGTCGACGGGAGCAGTGGGGTACGAAGAAGACTGATTTCAGTCTAAGACGGGGACTGAATAGTCGGGCGTTTCAGTGCCCAACTTTGTCAAGCTTTAATATGTGAAGGTTCTGTATATTTAACCTGAACGTGAGAACTTTTTTTCGAAACGCGACGTTGGACATGTGACTTATTCCTAATCGTATGTGTTTGATACAGGGCTTAAATTCTGCTAATTACGTGACGACCACGACCTCTCTTGGAGCTATAAAGGAAAAATCTAAAACAGAGTGTGTAACATGTGTCAATTAGTTCTTTCCAAAGACTAAATGACTTGGTTTCCAGAGATAAGTAAGCCGCCATTCATCTCGCGCTACATCCGCAAATGGAGCACGAAGAAAGTTTCATCTACATTTACATATATACTCCGAAAGCCACTGTACAGCGCTTAACGGAGTGTGAATCCTACCAATGCTATCGATTTTATCGAGGTACGCCTCTGTACGTGATCTCATCTCTCTCGCCTTATTCTCATGCCCGTGCGACAATAAGATGGCGGCAGCATAAGACGCGCTCTGGCCGTCGTAGCTGCATCGGCAGCAAATGGGGCTTAGGCCTCGTTGACCACGTCTTCTTGTGGAGCGACAGTAGCGCCCGGAGGGCCGAGCCGTCGAAAGGCCGTGTAGCTAGCGGAGAAGCAGAATTGTTAAGAGTCCCAGACTCGCAGCTGCCCCGTAACTTGTGTTACAATCTTCCCCAGCGAGGCTGTCTCGTTCTTTGTTGGGGTCGAACAGTGCCAGGGGCCACCCCGCGTACTTTAGGCCACTCTCTTCCTCCGCCACTGCACTAACGGCGCACGCTAGGCCGTAGGGTATTCCCCCACTTCCGTAGGGCCAATTAGATAGCTCTTTTCTTTTCTGAAAGAGCAAATTGTCGTACTCTTCTACTCCAAATAAAATTCCCTAGAACACTGAGATGGCAGATTACGCCGGTGTTTCCCGCAGCAAGGTTGCAGCGAAAGAGGCGCGTGAGTCGGGTGTTCCCGTCGACGCCAGCGTCCCGCTTGCTGCCGTAGAGGAGGTATTGGCCGACAAGGATCGACAGATCGCTTCGCAAGCGCAGGAACTGCGCCGGATAATCACCGACCTCTGCGGCACGGGCGATTCACCCACACGAACAAGCACACTTCTTATCACACTACACCCTCCTGTGACTGGTGATTCCTGCACAACCGTCTCGCTGCGGGGACCCAGAACATCACTACACTGGCAGGTGGAGGGCCCACGACGCAAACACGAGAACACAGCGCAAACGAGCCAGCAACCACAAAGGCGCTGCTGCCTACACCAAAACCTGCACTTACGGCTAGGAACACAGACACACCAACAGACACGAACCGACCTGCGGTCAGCAACAACACACAAAACACCAACCGCAGCTACGCCCGGACGACAAAAGACTGGTTATCCCCCAGTCGTAATACAGAACTGTGGGGACCTTAGTGTCCTCAACACAACATCGCAAAAAGGCACACACCTTGTAAGCTTCACACCGAGTACTCTGGGGATAGGGCCTCATTGTACGTATCTACGAACACTGAATACAAAGATCTCCTTAACTTCCTCAAAGAAAAGGGGATTGAGCACTGTACGTACAGGACAGCAGAAGAACGGACACAGCAGTACGTGGTCAAGGGAGTGGACCCCAGTACTCCAAACACAAAAGTACAAGCGGAGCTCAACTTCCTGGGTTTCGACTGCAAAAGTGCTTCCTGGATGACGGGCTTCCACTCACATACCCGTCTGCCACACTACCTGGTCGAGATGGCCGATACGGCCGCCTCCCGCGACCGTCTGCAGATAAAGAGCCTTCTGCGGATGGACGTAAGGGTAGAAGTATACGAACCGCCATACGTCACCCAACAATGCAACAATTGCCAGTGGTTGGGTCATTCGGCCCTTCGCTGCGGCCTCGCACCCTGTTGCCGCGGATACGCTGGTAAGCACGCATCCAACGCCTGCACACTCATACAGCAAAACGTAAGGAAACTTTTGACAGTCTCATCCCACCCACCCACGGAATTAACGAGACAGCTCAAACTGATGAGGCCGTTGAAACCTCACTAGCGCCGTCCAAGACGCAATAACCGAAGGAAATTGACGGAGATTCGAATTGTGAAATGATTTGGGTGAAGGTCACGGTTAAAGCAGGCTCATACATGGTAATTGGGTGTCTCTATAGGCCCCCGGGCTCAGCAGCTGTTGTGGCTCAGCACCTGAAGAATAATTTAGAAATATTTCGAGTAGATTTCCCCACCATGTTATAGTTCTGGGTGGAGATTTTAATTTGCCGGATATAGACTGGGAGACTCAAACGTTCATAACGGGTGGCAGGGACAAAGAATCCAGTGAAATATTTTTAAGTGCTTTATCTGAAAACTACCTTGAGCAGTTAAACAGAGAACCGACTCGTGGCGATAACATATTAGACCTTCTGGTGACAAACAGACCCGAACTATTTGAATCAGTTAATGCAGAACAGGGAATCAGCGATCATAAAGCGGTTACTGCATCGATGATTTCAGCCGTAAATAGAAATATTAAAAAAGGTAGGAAGATTTTTCTGTTTGGCAAAAGTGACAAAAAGCAGATTTCAGAGTACTTGGTGGCTCAACACAAAAGTTTTGTCTCAAGTACAGATAGTGTTGAGGATCAGTGGACAAAGTTCAAAAACCATCGTACGAGTACAATGTGCGTTAGTTGAGTATGTGCCAAGCAAGATCGTAAGAGATGGAAAAGAGCCACCGTGGTACAACAACCGAGTTAGAAAACTGCTGCGGAAGCAAAGGGAACTTCACAGCAAACATAAACATAGCCAAAGCCTTGCAGACAGGCGTTCAATGAATTCGAAAGTAAAGTTCTATGTACTGAATTGGCAGAAAATCCTAAGAAATTTTGGTCCTATGTCAAAGCGGTAGGTGGTTCAAAACAAAATGTCCAGACACTCTGTGACCAAAATGGTACTGAAACAGAGGATGACAGACTAAAGGCCGAAATACTAAATGTCTTCTTCCAAAGCTGTTTCACAGAGGAAGACTGCACTGTGCTTCCTTCTCTAGATTGTCGGACAGTTGACAAAATGGTAGATATCGAAATAGACGACAGAGGGATAGAGAAACAATTAAAATCGCTCAAAAGAGGAAAGGCCGCTGGTCCTGATGGGATACCAGTTCGATTTTACACAGAGTACGCGAAGGAACTTGCCCCCCTTCTTGCAGCGGTGTACCGTAGGTCTCTAGAAGAGCGAAGCGTTCCAAAGGATTGGAAAAGGGCACAGGTCATCCCCGTTTTCAAGAAGGGACGTTGAACAGATGTGCAGAACTATAGACGTATATCTCTAACGTCGATCAGTTGTAGAATTTTGGAACACGTATTATGTTCGAGTATAATGTCTTTTCTGGAGACTAGAAATCTACTCTGTAGGAATCAGCATGGGTTTCGAAAGAGACGGTCGTGTGAAACCCAGCTCGTGCTATTCGTCCACGAGACTCAGAGGGCCTTAGACACGGGTTCACAGGTAGATGCCGTGTTTCTTGACTTCCGCAAGGCGTTTGACACAGTTCCCCACAGTCGTTTAATGAACAAAGTAAGAGCATACGGACTATCAGATCAATTGTGTGATTGGATTGAGGAGTTCCTAGATAACAGAACGCAGCATGTTATTCTCAATGGAGAGAAGTCTTGCGAAGTGAGAGTGATTTCAGGTGTGCCGCAGGGTAGTGTCATAGGACCGTTGCTATTCACAATATACATAAATGACCTGGAGGATGACATCGGAAGTTCACTGAGGCATTTGCGGATGATGCTGTGGCGTATCGAGAGGTTGCAACAATGGAAAATTGTACTGAAATGCAGGAGGATCTGCAGCGAATAGACGCATTCTGCACGGAATGGCAATTGAATCTCAATGTAGACAAGTGTAATGTGATGCGAATACATAGAAAGATAGGTCCCTTATCATTTAGCTACAAAATAGCAGGTCAGCAACTGGAAGCAGTTAATTACATAAATTATCTGGGAGTGCGCATTAGGAGTGATTTAAAATGGAATGATCATATAAAGTTGATCGTCGGTAAAGCAGATGTCAGACTGAGATTCATTGGAAGAATCCTAAGGAAATGCAATCCGACAACAAAGGAAGTAGGTTACAGTACGCTTGTTCGCCCACTGCTTGAATACTGCTCAGCAGTTTGGGATCCGCACCAGATAGGGTTGATAGAAGAGATAGAGAAGATCCAACGGAGAGCAGCGCGCTTCGTTACAGGATCATTTAGTAATCGCGAAAGCGTTACGGAGATGATAGATAAACTCCAGTGGAAGACTCTGCAGGAGAGACGCTCAGTAGCTCGGTACGGGCCTTTGTTAAAGCTCCGAGAACATACCTTCACCGAAGAGTCAAGCAGTATATTGCTCCCTCCTACGTATATCTCGCGAAGAGACCATGAGGATAAAATCAGAGAGATTAGAGCCCACACAGAAGCGTACCGACAATCCTTCTTTCCACGTACAATACGTGACTGGAATAGAAGGGAGAACCGATAGAGGTACTCAGGGTACCCTCCGCCACACACCGTCAGGTGGCTTGCGGAGTATGGATGTAGATGTAGATGTAGATGTAGAACCGACACCACACCAATCCGCACTCGACAACAACACAGTGCTGCCCTTCTCCAGGAGATCCTGGGCCTTATCTCAATGAAGAGCCACCTCAGGAGACATTGGCAGCGTACCAGGCGCCAGCACTTCAAACAGCACATGAACAGGCTCCAGGGAATAATCCGGGACAAAATACAAACATTTAAAACACAACAGTGGAACCAGAAACTCGAAGGGCTGGACACCGCGCGACCTGGCGTGTGGCAGATGGCCCAACACTTCACCGGGGAGAAACTATACACACCCACGCTACAAGGCCCCGACGGACCGGCATATTCTGCGGAAGAAAAAGCGGAACTGATGGCCCTCACACTTGCAGCGTCATTCACACCGAACCTGGATTCCTCAGACCCAGCGTTCACACTTGCGACCGACCAGGAGATTACACGCATCTTGGCCCAACCATCGCGCAACAACATCCGACAGGCTAGCACAGCTGAAGTCAAATGGGCCATCATGCATACCACCTCTAGGAAGGCCCCTGGTCACGATGGCATTTAAAACCGTGTCCTCCAGGAGTTCACGGATAAAGCAGTAGATTACCTCACACACATCACGAATGCCATACTTAAACACCAACACTTCCCCGCCTTTTGGAAGACGGCCAAGGTCCTGATAATCAGGAAGCTGAGAAAAGACCACTACCTCCCACGAAATTACCGCCCCATCAGTCTGCTGAGCGCGCTCAGCAAGATCGTTGAGAAGGTAATACTAAAACGACTCACTAGGCAGTGCATTACAAACGACACCCTGAGGCCGGAGCAATTCGGCTTCAGGAATCACCACTCAACAACACAACAGCTCCTCCGCGTCGTTGAATACATAACACGCGGCTACAACACAAACAAAGCAACATCGGGCGGTGTTCCTGGACATCGAAAAGGCCTTCGATCGTCTGTGGCACAACGGCCTCATACGTAAACTCAGCGACACAGGTTTCCCCGACGGGCTCGTACGTCTCATACACTCATATCTCGCGGTCAGGAGTTTCAACACCGACGTGCAGGGCAAACAATCAACACGACATGGTATCCAGGCTGGAGTACCCCAAGGAAGCGTCCTAGGGCCCTTACTGTTTAGCCTCTACATTAATGACCTCCCAGCTGCACTCAGCACGACGGTGGCAATCTACGCCGATGACACTGCCATCCTTGCGCAAGATTGGAAGTCATCTAACTGTAACTCACTACTACAGACTGCACTCAGCTCGGCAGAGCCTTGGCTGGTGAAATGGCGTGTTAGAGTAAACGTCGACAAGTGCGAAGCCGTTCTGTTCACCAGAAGACCGAAACTACTGCGCAAACATCAACACTGCAATCAAATAACACTACACGCATGCCCAATACGTTTCCGAGAGAAGGTCAAATACCTCGGTGTCTGGCTGGACCGGAAACTACTCTGGGGGGACCACATCCAACACGTGACCAACAAAGCAAACGCGAGGCTCAAACAACTCTACCCTATGCTTAACAGGCGTAGCACACTGAGTAGGAGGGTGTCCAGGTCCATGTACACCACACTTATCAGACCTCTGATGACGTATGCTGCTCCCGTCTGGGGATACGCTGCGCCCACACGTGTGCGCCGTCTGCAGCTCATACAGAACAAAGTACTCAGAATCATAAGCAATGCTCCGCGCTACACAATCACCGCGGTTCTTCACCGGGAACATCGGCTAGATACCATCTTGCAGGTATTCCAAAAACTCTCCACACGACTGTACAATAACACGAGACATTCGCGCAACCCGTTTATCCTTTCTCTGGGTAACTACGACCACAACCATAGATGGAAACATAATAGACCAAAGACACTACTAGCAAGAAACTAAACATCTATGGTCCATAGCACGCTAACATGACAGTACTGGCGAGCCCCTGCAACACAGCTACTACTGGCAACTCCGGATGCTCGACCCCCCGAAAAACAGGCAATCGCAGGGAAACCGTACTGTACACAGCCACACACACCCCCTACACTGTGACCGATCACCCACTAATGTATGACGACCTTGAACTGTTGCAGGGACGCAGCAGCTGCAGCAGGCCCTACAACGAGCACCCGCAACGACAAAGGTAACGATGCACGATACCTCGCACTAACATTGAAAGCGCACAGTACCGCCCGACATTGAAAATAGGTACAACATTCTTCGTTATTCTTGTCAGAACAACATATCTTTTTGTAATAATAACTCAATTTCGCTTAATACACCGAAGCCGGATACCAGTGTAGGAAAGAAGGACAATTTATTTGCTTAATTGATCACATGTGCACTCCCACGAAATAAATTCCTACATCCAGTTTGGTGAGGTCTGTGAAATGAATTAATGTATGGTCGTCTGCTAACCGCAGATAGTGAATGTGCAATATATGATAATCTCTGAGAATGTCCTTTGGTGACCTCTGGTGGAACCAAACAGATGAAATTTACCTGAGTTTTGAGCGCCTGAAATGTGGCTGACCAATATGGTAGCATGGTGCTCCCCCACCTCGGCGGGGGTACGAGATGACCTGAAGAACGGCCACGTTTCACCACTCTGGCGCTGGATCTTGCATTGGTAAGACCTGTCTTAGGTGTGCTCCTTCAAGACACAAGAGTGGAGAGAATGGTATGTATGAGAAATACTTAAAGAGTAGTTTGGAATGATTATTTCTCCATTTCAGGAACTTTTGGGGGGAGAATTAAATGACAGGCAGGTAATATTAAGGGAATCGTAGTAATCTGCAGAAGTGACCAACGGTCACTCGCTTGGCAGATCACTCATCTTGCAGGCCTGACTGCTTGATGCCACAGTATGAGCAAGGCACGTGGGTGTCTCTAAACATAACCACATCTTGCATGCACTTTCGCAGGTAGCAAGCCGCTACTGCCCTTAATACCTGTCCTACTGTCGCAGAGGTATTTTCCTTTGGCGCTTTCCTTGGCACTTTTGTCCCTCTGCCCATACAAACCGCTACCCTTCGATCGCTTTCGTCCACTTTCTGTCTCCTGATGGACCATGTCAATGAGTAATCCTACCCAGACGCATTGACAACATCACAGCGCGCATTCTGTTACTCACAATTTGAAAACTAACATGTTATACGGAAGTGACAGTAGAACATTTGGTTTGGTCACCACGTTGGTGTGGGCGTGGAGGGGCCCCATCCTAGCCGCAAAAGGTGGCAGCATAATGGTCACAGATTCTTCTTCGAAAACAGCTTCTCTCAGGATTTGTGAGAACTACGCCATCTTTCTTCCAACGATTCCTATCTAAGTTCCCAGAGCATTTCTATCATACTTTCGTATGAGTTATACCGATAGGCTTCTATCCCAACAGCGCATCTCTGAATTCGTTCGATGTCTTTTGTTATGGCTATTTGAGAAGGATTCAAAATACTCGAACAATATTCTAGAATTGGTCGCACTGTCGTCTTGAGCGCAATTTCTATTAAAGATGAACTGCATTTTCCCAGAACCCTTCTAACAAATCTAAATATTCCATTCACCTTGTCTAACATTGATTTTAAGTGATCACCTCATTCAGATTGCTTCTTTGTAATGCCCATAAATAATTATGCACTGTGATCTGCTCAAGATGTTCACCAATAATTTTGTGATCAGATAATACTGGGCTCGTTCTCTGTGTTATAGGCATCATCTGACATTAAACCACATTTAAAGAGAGCTGACTGGAAATTTTGTCCAAGTCTTTCTGCAATTTCTTATGATCGTCCAAAGACGATAGTTTCCAGCACTTAACAGCACCGTCAGCGAATAAACTTAGAGTTCTGCTGATCTGTCTAATCGCGTATATACAGTATATTTAAAACATGACAGGCCCTATTACGAGTCCGTGGGGCACGTCCGATATTTGATTTCAATAGAACCTCCAAAGATGTAATGCATACCGTTCTAAACTCATGTTCATAAATTAAGGATGACTGCAGAATGTGGTGCCACACAACGTTGCACTACACAAAACTGGCGCTAATAGCATTGGCACATAGGGAACACACACGACAGAGATCTGTTAAGTCCACGGCATTGGTGATAAGTTGAGAAAACCGTCCCAAAACACATGTGCTACAAAACGCCACTGTTTCCTGCGCATGTACTACAACATCGATATGGTATATGATCACCATGCACACGTACACAGGCCGCACAATGGGTTGGCACACTCTGGATTAGGTGACCGAGCACCTGCTGCAGTATAGCCTCCCATACTTGCACCAGTGCCTGTCGGAGCTCCTGAAGTGTCCTAGGGGTTTGAAGAAGTGCAGCGATACGTCGACCGAGAGCATTCCAGAAGTGCTCGATGGTGTTAGGTCTGGAGAACAGGCAGGCCACTCCATTCAGCTGATATCTTCTGTTTCAAGGTACTCCTCCACGATGGCAGCTCAGTGGGGCTGTGCGTTATCATCCATCAGGAGGAAGGTGAGACCCACTGCACCCCTGAAAAGGCGGAAATACTGGTGCAAAATGACATCCCGATACACCTGACCTGTTACAGATCCTGTGTCAAAGTCATCCAGGGGTGTACGTGAACCAATCATAATCCCATCCCACACCGTCAAACCGTGACCTCCATACAGGTCCTTTCAAGGACATTAAGGGGTTGATATCTGGTTCCTGGTTCATGCCAGATGAAAACCAGGCGAGAACCACTGTTCAGACTATACCTGGACTAGTCCGTCAACATAACCTGGGACCACTGTTCCAATGACCATGTACTGTGTTCTTGACACCAGGCTTTACGGGCCCTCCTGTGACCAGGGGTCAGTGGAATGCACCTAGCACGTCTCCGGGCGAATACACCGTGTCTGTTCAGTCGTCTGTAGACTGTGTGTCCGGAGACAGTTGTTCCAGTGGCTGCGCTAAGGTCCCGTGCGAGGCTACCTGCAGTACTCTGTGGCCGTCTGCGGGAACTGATGGTGAGATATCGGTCTTCTTGTGCTGTTGTACACTGTGGACGTCCCGTACTGTAGCGCCTGGACACGTTTCACGTCTGCTGGAATCGTTGCCATAATCTTGAGACCACACTTTGTGGCACACAGAGGGACCGTGCTACGACCTGCTGTGTTTGACCAGCCTCCAGTCGCCCTAGTATTCTACCCCTCACAACGTCATCAATGTGTGTTTTTTCAGTCACTTTCAACACACAGTCACCATTATCGCGTCTGAAAACGTCTGCACACTTACTCGCTGCACCGTACTCTGACATGCACCAACACGCCTCTGCGTATGTGGATTGCTGCCAGCACCACCGTGGGATGTCCGCAAGTCAAATGCGCCGCATCGTCGTACCCCGAGGTGATTTAAACCCGCAAACGGCCCACCAGAGCGTTGTTTCACCATGTATGAGCATTATCCTTACTTTATGAGCGTACGTGTATTAGTCAAATAAACCTTGACATAATATGACATTCGCAGAATCTACCTCGTATGATCATATCTTTGTTAGTATTTGACGACGCGACGGAATGTGAAACACCTTTCCGATATCTAGGTAGGCCGAATCCACCTGTTCACTCGCATCTATTTTCTCAAGATATTGTGTATGAACACAGAAAGCTGTATTTCACACCTTTCAATGAAGATACGACGATAGGTACCTTCTGCCATAGTTTTTAGAACATTCAGGCACATGTACATCGCTTTCCCATGGCTTCCGAATTTTAGAGTATTCAAACAGATGTGTATGGCGTTCCCATGGCTTCCGTGATCACCTCATACGTCATTCGACAGAAGCCGATGCCTTCGACAATTACTCCCGTCTCTCAAGACGATAACGTTGACTAACGAATACTCTCACGGCCCCCACCCCCCTCCTTCCACACACACACACACACACACACACACACACACACACACACACACACACACCGCTAAGAGGCGATACAGGTTAACGTGCAAGATCAAATGAACTATGGATGTAGTCTGCACTATCTGAACAAAAGTGCCTGAACACCTGTTAGTGGACATTAATGTGGGATGTGCCAACCTTCACGTTTACGACGACTTGAACTCTGTTGGGGGTACTTTGAGTTAGGTGTCTGAACGTCTATGGAGGAATGGCAGCCAATTGTTTTTCAAGAGCCAAAAACAGAGGTAGTAGTGGTGTTGGACAGTAGGGTCTGGAGCGAAGTAGACGTTCTGACTCGTCAGAACCGTGTACTGCTGGAATCAGGTCGGCACTCTAGTCACAATAGTCCATTTCAGGAATGTTACTTTCGACAGACCATTGCTTCACAGATGCTGCTGTATGAATGATGCATTGTTAGGTTGATATAACAATCATTGTCTCCAAACCGTTCCTCTAAAGCGCAGTACACATGCTGTAAAATGTGTTCATATCCTTCTGCATTTGGCGTCTCTTTAAGCAGAATACGGGGACCACGCCGTAACAACGAAAAACATCCCCGTACCATAAAACCACTTCCTCCGTACTTGGCTGTTGGCACTACAGATGGTGACAGTTAATGTTCCCCAGGCATTCGCCAAAGCTACACCCTTCCATCGGATTGCCACAGTGTATATGAGAGTCACACTCTAAGTGGCTTGATTGCAGTCACCCACTGGAAAGTGGTGTCGCTCTTCACACCACCTCTGTTGTCACTTAGACACCGCTCCACGACCACTGTAATCTATTCTTTTAAACTTACTACGCACAATCATTGTGCTACCTTGACTGCTGGTAGCACTTTGAAACTCACGAGGGATTCCTTCATCTGATTTAGTGCAAGTTTTTTTTAGATCCGTCAGTACATGAGATCTGCCTGATCTCGATTCAGCTGTGGCTATTCCTCCGCGTTTCTGCTTCACAGACGCATCACCAGCAGTCGGCTTGGGCATCTGTGGGAGGACCGAGGTATGTGGCACGGTGGTTAACACACTGGAGTCGCATTCAGGAGGACGACGGTTCAAATTCACCCCAGGCCGTCCGGATTTAGATTTTCTGTGATCTGTAAATCACCCCTGGCAGATGCTGGGATGGTTTCTTTTGAAGTAAGTGCCTGATTTCCTTCCCCATCCTCGAAACGTTCCGAGCTTGTGTTCAATGTCTAATGACCTCTATGTCGATGGGACATTAAACCTTAACATTCCTTTCTCCTTTAGGAGGAGTGAAATTTCCCTTTTATATTTGTTACGCAAATTACATCCAACGACTAGTCCACATTCTAAGTTACTGAGATCTCCTAAGCGATTCATCGACTCATTCTACTGTTACTAACAACGCAATACTCCATTTCTCCTTTTATACTGACGGATCCGCCCACCGTTATATCTAGTGGTCAATTCCGCATTACATAGTGGTGTCCGGATAGTGTTGATCAGATTGTATACATTTATACTGAGCAAGTCATCTTACGATGTGTGGTGGAGGGTGCTTGCAGTACCACTATCGTTTTTCCCTTTACTGTCCCGGTCGCGAATGAAGTGTCGAGAGAAAGACTATTGCTAACCCTCCAAATAAGCTGGAATTTATCTGATTTCCCCGTCGCGAATGATGTGTCGAGAGAAAGACTATTGCTAACCCTCCAAATAAGCTGGAATTTCTCTGATTTCCCCGTCGCGGTCATCTCACGAGATGTATCTGTGACGAAGCGATACTTCCCCCTACTCTTCTGGGAACGAAGGCTTTCGGAATTTTTACAGTAAACCACTCCGTGTTCCGGAACACCTCTCCTACAACGAAGTGACAAAAGTCGTTCGATAGCGATATTCACATATACAGATAGCGGCAGTTTCGCGTACAAAAGGTATGAGAGGGCAGTGCATTAGCGGAGCTGTCATTTGCACTCAGGTGATTCGTGTGGAAAGGTTTCGATGTAATTAAGGTCTCACGACGGGAATTAGCAGGCTTTGAATGCGGAATGGTAGTTGAAGCTAGACGCATGGGACCTTCCATTTCGAAAATCGTTAGGGAATTCAGTACTCCAGGATTCACAGTGCCAAGAGTGTACTGAGAATAGCGAATTTGAGGCGGTATCTCTCACCACGGACAACACAGTGGTCGATGGCCTTCACTTAACCACCGAGAGCAGCGGCGTTTGCATAGAGTTGTCACTGCTAACAGACAATAAGCTCAGAAATCAGTGTGGGACGTACGACGACCCTATCCGTTAGGACAAAGCGGCGAGATTTAGCGTTAATGCGCTATGGCAGCAGATAACCGGCGCGAGTGCCTTTGCTAAGAGCAGTACATCGCCTGCAGAGCCTCTGCTGGGCGTATCGGTGGGACCCTAGAGGGCTGAAAATCCGTGGCGGTCAGAGAGGTCCCGGTTTCACTTGGTAAGAGCCGACGATATGGTTCGAGTGCGGTGCAGACTCCACGAAGGCAGGGACCGAGTTGTCAATAGAGCACTGCACAAGCTAGTGACAGCTAGTGGTGTGGGCCGTGTTTGCATGGAATAGACTGGGTCCTCTGGCCAGCTGAAAGGATCACTGACTAGACGTGGTTATGTTCGGCTACTTGGAGACCATTTGCAGCCATAACAACGATGGAATTTTCAGGGTGACAATGCTCCATGTCATCGGGCCACAACTGGTTAGAACATTCTGAACAATTCAGACGAATGACTTGGCCACCAAGATCGCCCGACATGTATTCCATCGAACATTTATGAGACAAAATGGAGAGGTCAGTTCGTGCACAAAATCCTGTACCGGCATCACTTTCGTAATTGTGGATGGGTATGGTGGCAGCATGGCTCAGTATTTCTTCAAGAGACTTCCAGCGACTCGTTGGGTCTACGCCACGTCGTGTTGCTACACTACGCCACGTGGAAGGGGGTCTGACACGATATTAAGACGTACCCCTTGCCTTTGTCACCAGTGTATAACGAGTACCACTGGGGTGTGATTAACATCTCCGTAACGTTCTTGCATTTGGGAACCCCGTGACAAAACTCGCCGCTCTTCTCTATGTTCTGTATTAATCCTGACTGGTAAGGATCCCAGACTGACGAGCAGTATGCAAGCGCCAGCTTGGCATCTGTTTTCCTGTAAGTACTGTAGGTAATGCGAGTCTTTCACGTAAGGTCTCTCCAAGTGAATAATCCCATCTCTTCGACGCTTGTTACTGTTTGTAGTGATTTATCACTAATATTGTACACTGAAACGACAAAGAAACTGGTATAGGCATGCGTATTCAAATACAGATATGTAAAGAGACAACGCCTATATAAGACAACAAGTGTTTGGCACAGTTGTTAAATCGGTTACTGTTGCTACAATGGCAGGTTATCAAGATTTAAGTTAGTTCGAACATGGTGTTATAGTTGGCGCACGAGCACAGCATCTCCGAGGTAGCGATGAAATGGGGATTTTCCCGTACGACCATTTCACGAGTGTACCGTGGATACCAGGAACCCGATAAAACATCAAATCTCCGACATCGCTGGGGCCGGAAAAAGATCCTGCGAGAATGGGACCAACGACGACTGAAGAGAATCGTTCAACGTGACACAAGTGCAACCTTTCCCTAACTGCTGCAGTTTTCAGTGCTGGGCCATCGACAAGTGTCAGCGTGCGAACCATTCAACGAAACGTCGAAGGCCCACTCGTGTTGCCTTGATGACTGCACGACACAAAACTTTACGCCTCACCTAGGCCCGTCAACACCGACATTTCAGTGCTGATGGCTGGAAACATGTTGTCTGGTCGGACGAGTCTCGTTTCAAATTGTACTGGGCGGATGGACGTGTACGGGTATGGAGACAACTTCATGAATCCATGGACCCTGCATGTCAGCTGGGGACTGTTCGCTCTGTTGCAGGCTCTGTATTAGCGTGGGGCGTGTGCAGTTGGAGGGATATAGGATCCCTGATACTTCTAGATACGACTCAGGCAAGTGAAATGTATGTAAGCATCCTGTCTAATCACCTGCATCCATTCATGTCCATTGTGCGTTCCGACAGGTAATTCCAGCAGGACAATGCGACACCACACACGTTTAGAATTGCTGCAGAGTGGCTCCAGGAACACTCCTCTGAGTTTAAACACTTCCGCTGGCCACCAAACTACCCAGGCATGAACATTATTGAGCATATCTGGGATGCCTTGCAACGTGCTGTTCAGAAGATATGTTCACTCCTTCTCTTATGGATTTATGGACAACCCTGCCGGATTCATGGTGTTAATTCCCTACAGCACTACTTCAGACGTTAGTCGAGTCCATGCCACGTCGTTTTGCAGCACTTCTGCGTGATCGTGGGGGTCTTACACGATATTAGGTAGGTGTACCAGTTTCCTTGCCTCTTCAATGTATACACTGAGTGTAATAGAACAAAAAGGCATCTTACCGCCTATTTATGGGCAACGAGTGACGTTTATTTATGTCGATGGTCAACTGGCAGTCCTTGCAAGAGGCGTCGATCCTGCATTCAGCTGCAGTTTCCTAGCGTTGCAGTTTCAGTTTCACGAAGAGTACGCTAC
This sequence comes from Schistocerca gregaria, assembly GCF_023897955.1. Taxonomy (NCBI): domain Eukaryota; kingdom Metazoa; phylum Arthropoda; class Insecta; order Orthoptera; family Acrididae; genus Schistocerca; species Schistocerca gregaria. The sequence goes on along the minus strand of NC_064931.1, from coordinate 863,755,622 downwards.
GGTGCTAGTCACTTACTTAGCTTGCATTTTGCGCAAATCTCTCGCCAAAAAAGTTCCAAGCCACTGGAAAAAGGCGCAGGTGTCTCCTGTATATAGAAAGGGTAAATAAACCGACCTGCCAAATTGCATACCAATATCCTTAACATCGGTTTGCTGCAGAATTCTAGAACAGATTTTGAATGTGAAGATAATAAACTTTCTAGAGACCGAAAAGCTTGTGTCCACGAATCAGCACGTTTTTAGGCAGCATCGCTCGTGCGAAGCTCAATTTGCCCATTTCTCACATGAGATGGTGCGGACTATGGATGAGGGGCCAGAGGCAGCTTCCATATTTATAGATTTCCGAAAAGCATTTGACACTGTGCCCCACTCAAAGCTGCTAACGAAAGTGTGAACCTAGCGAATAGGTTCACAGATACGTACGTGGCTCGAAGATTTGTAAAGTAATAGAACCCAGTATATTTTCCTCGATGGTGAGTGTTCATCAGAGACAAGGGTATCGTAAGAAGTCCCCAGGCAAGTGTGTCAGGACCGATATTATTTTCTATTTACATAAACCATCAGGCGGACTGGTTGGGCAGCAAGCTGCGGTTGTTTGCTGATGATGCTGTGGTGTAAGGGAAGGTGTCTAAGATGAGCGAGTGTAGGAGGATTCAAAGTCACTTAGGCAAAATTTCTAATTGATGTTATACATGGCAGCTAGCTCTAAATTTAGAAGAAATGTAAGTTCATGCAAATGGGTAGGATGAACAAACCCATAATTTTCAGATCCAATGTTAGGAACGTCCTGCTTGACACAGTCATGTCGATTAAATATCTAGGCGTAACGTTGCATTCCGATATGAAATGGAACAGACACATAAAGACATTTATAGGGAGGGCGAATGGTTGACTTCGGTGTACTGGGAACATTTTTGAAGTGTGGTTCACCTATAAAGGAGTCAACATATAGGAAGCTGGTGCGAGTAGTGGAACAAAGCGATTGTCACCCCACTCTCCATTGTTGCCAGATCTATTCAAGATGGCGGGGATGACTTCATCCAAGATGGCGGCCTGTAGACTTGGCAACAGTGCATGATGTCATCCAAGATGACAACCGTGGCATGATTCAAGATGGCGGATTTTCTCAGGAAGATACGTCACTTGGACTACCTCCACTAACCTAACCCCTTCCTCTCCCCCCTTCCCCAGAAAATGGCGGGAAATTCAAATTCCATCAGAACAATGCAACACACCTCTACTAACCTTAGAAAATAGTGGGAAAATATGTCACTTCGGCTACCTTCACTAACCTAAGTCACCCGACCACCACCTCATCCTAGGGATTGTCGGGAAAAGGACTCAGCCTGTGCTGGACATAAGTCTTTACTTTGCATGCAGTCTTTATTTAAACAATTTGATGCAGTACAGCCATCCAGTGTATTCACCACTAGGTCCAGAGTCCAACTGTCCTCGTACACACTACCACCACCATTGGGCGCTGTCATCCCTCCCATTATATATCCAAGATGGCGGCCATGACGTCAGCTGATGACGCAAGTACCGTTATCCCAGATGGTGGATTTTGGCAGGAAACAGTGTGTTCAACACGAGTTCTGGACCTAGTACACAGTACTGTTACCAGAGGGCACTGTCATCTGTTATTTGACTTAATCCAAGATGGCAGTGTGAGGTGGGGGAAATGGCAGGAACCAATAGGAGTCCTTAATCCAGTTACATGTTATATTTAAGCCAGTAAGATGGCAGTATCTGGTAATGTCACTGAAGGGGATATAGGGAGGCTCGACAGCTCTGGGACCTCAGTCTTGCTCAGTCACTCAGGAGCAGCAGAAGAAGAAGAACCGTGAAGTGTCAGCTGCAGTCACAACCCAACACGGCCCTGCAGAACAGGAGGAAATGGAAAAGAAAGTATCCCATATCACATCTTTCTCTGTGGTTAGCATTATTACTATTATTATTCATTGTTTCCGAGCATTGGTTCATGTCTAATGCTTACTCGTCTTTGTTCAGCAGTAGACCTTGACGTGTCCAAGTCAGCAGGGTCGATTGCCAACATGCCAATCTCTGTCACACCCGGAGCTGTAGCAACCTCGGCTGCCATCTTGTTGAGATCTGCAGCTGCCTCTAGACCTGTGGCGGCAACAACCTCCAGCATGTCTGAACCAGTAGTGGTCATGTGGGATCCTGTGGCGCACATAGCCCGCTTGCTGGAGCAGGACAAGGAGCTGCTGTGGTCCGTCCCACTCATCGATTTGTGTGATGAGAACACGCGATCTGCACCCGACACATCGAACAGTGCTGGTGGTCCTAAACAACATCAAGATGGAGCAGAGTACTGGCCACCAACATATGACGCATCCCAGCAGAACATCCCAGTGATAGTACAACTACAGAGTGCAGATGCTGTGGATAAGAAGGTACTGAGTGTACCAATGCTTTTCACCTCTGCATGCAATTTAACTCCCAGTGGAACGAAACATGTAAATGTTGGTATAGAAGCACATCATATCTGAGGCTTGCATGTCAGAATAGAAATTGAAAATGTATGAAAGAGTGTTAAAGTGCCAATTTCCAAGTTCGACTGGGACGAAATATGTCGTGCAGAGCGCTACATCAATCAGCAGATGACTACAGAGTATTACCCAACTCATCTACCGCAGCCATCTGCCTTACTGGTGTGACACTTTCTATTACAACAGTGTATGGTGACTGTGCACTATGTGTGAAATCGGGTGACAACTGTGTTTATCTAAGGCATGCCTCAGTTATCAAGTTATATGATCAGGATATTGTGCTACGTCTTGCATTTGAGAAAGTTGCCAAGCATAGACTCTGCATACAATGATGTTGTAAACTCCCTACGTGTGCATAGTGTACATGTTGATGATTTGAAGCAGCACCTTTGTTTGCACATGAACGCTCAACTTAAAGAGAAACAGATGAAATGTGTGTGTGAAAAACCCAAGTACTGTGAGGAATCCATTGGCCTGAGTGAGATATCCGCGGAATTTATTGAATGTCAAAAACCTTTGTTTGGTAAATACTGTACAGGTGTGAAGAAGAAGATATATAAAGAGTGTAATGATTTTCCTGAAATACTACATCCTATGTATGATATTTAAATAAGTAAATTATGTATGTAAATATAATCTCTAACCGTGTTTGTGTTTTATTTCATACCTCTCTCATACCGACAATCGTTCTTTCCACGAACAATACGAGACTGGAATAGAAGGGAGAACCGATAGAGGTACTCAGGGTACCCTCCGCCACACAGCGTCAGGTGGCTTGCGGAGTATGGATGTAGATGTAGATGTAGATAGTCAAAGTACTACACTTATTAATATTTTTTCAATGCTATACCAGCTATTGACATAATGAATGATCAAGTTACTCTTCATGAGTAATATATGTTTTCTCTGTGTAGCTAATATAGCTCAGTCGGTTAAGTGATGGAGCTATAGTGGCTACACGTAATATTATTATCCTTTCCAATGTATCATTCTATATATGTCAATTACTTGTACCTGGTGTAGTTAGTATCATGGCAGGGTGGGTGAAACATCCCCATCACAAGGACTTTGTTGTCGGTGACTGGTCCTGTGAAGATGCAAAAGAAGACTTGAAGGAGAACAACAAGAACGGAATTCTCCTTCCTGATAATATACGAGCAATTGTTGTGGGTCCATCTAACTGCGGGAAAACTAATGTCCTCATGACTCTGCTAACACATGTAGATGGAGTCCGATTTGAGCATGTTTGTATATTGTCAAAAACACTGTTTCAACCCAAGTATCAGCTATTGCAGGAAATACTGCGCGGTGTAGATGGTGTTACATACGCGACATTCAGTGAAAGCGGTGATATTTCTCCACCTGAAAACGCAAAGCCAAATACTGTCTTCATATTTGACGATGTTGCTGTGGAAAACCAAGACCAAATTCGCAAATATTTCTGTTTCGGTCGTCATATTGGTGCTGGTGTATTTTGTCAAATCCAAACATATTCCAGAATCCCCTAACAGTTGGTTAGAGATAACGCAAACCTCATTATAGCCATCAAACAAGAAAACCTGAATTTAAAACACATTAACCAGGCACATGTCGGAAGTGACATGTCGTTCAATGATTTTGTAAAGATATGTGATGATTCCTGAAATCATTCACAGTGTGGGTTTTTCGTTATTGATAAAGCAAGAAAACTGAATGATGGTAGGTGCAGGCGAAACTTTCAAGAGTTTTAGCATATACAGCACGGCAAGAGAGGTTAGTACGTCAGTACACGCTACACCATGGACAAATTTACCCGGAAGTCTAGCTCTCAACCGAAGAGAATAGATGTACACAGACAGGACATTCGCCTGTACATGGATGGGAAAATTCAGGCTATTTTGCATAAAATTGGAGGTATGCGGAAGGAACTAGAGACGTATTGCCATACTATTTTGAGAATGGTGGATGCGTTAAATGAGTTAGTTAATGAAGTCGGTAAGAAAGTAGCCGACTTAACTGAAAAGGTCGAGGTTATTGATAGGAAAATAGATATAGAGTTCCTTGTTGTTGAGAAGGCGGAGCAGGTACATAGTAAGAGGAAGAAGAAAATAACCGGATATATGAAGCTTCACGCTGCGGAGATGTCTGATTGGAATACACCGAGATGTCGACGAGACACAAAGTGATTCGAGCGCGGAAAGCAGTTCCTGAGAAATTACGGTTACTGAGGTTAGGGCGTATGGATCGACAGCAAACACTAAGAGAGACCTTTAAGCCGGTCACTGAATCTCTCCGACAGCTCTCAGCAAAAACAAAAACACACGATAACGATGGTGTTGCCAATGACGAATTCATTATCCGTCACGCCCCTGGTCAGATAGATAGAACACTCGGCGTTAGCAGGGGAAGACCGTACATGTTGGACACACATCCTATGATTGTAACTGATGACACAATACATATTGATTATAGGCGGTTTGAGAGAACCCGGCTTAATGACTCTTATTTTTCTAAGACCTACCAAAAACCTATAAATTATTCAGTTAATGATAGGGAAACGTACCGTTAAATACTTCACATGACTGGTGTACATAAGGTCATGAAAAGCCTGAGCAACAAGAAACATAAAACCAATACTTGAAGGCGAAAACAACAACAGCAGCCGCAGCAGCGGTGATCGTATTCACATTGAGCATAAAGCAGTGAACAATCGAATCCCTAACATTTTATATTAGGACGATCCCACGTAGCTAATAGATCGGCCACGGCTGCTCATGGCATCAGCTGCTATAGCTAATACAGTTCATTCGAATGAGGTTGTTTCAGTAATCTCGGATCTCAGAGAGAGAGAGGTATCATCGAATAAGTATGGAGACAGTAGTTCGAGAACTGGACAAAGTAGCACACAAAACATACCCTCGTAGGCATGTTATGATTAAAGAGTTGGATGACTTGTGGCAAGCTGATCTTTTAGATATGATGGAATATTCACATGAGAATAATGGATTCTAATATATTTTAATGGTTATTGATACATACTCCAAATTTGCCTGGGCATTACCTATCAAAATAAAAACGGGTAGGAATGTCGCGGATGTTTTTGAGCGTTTGTTATAGACAGGGACGAATCGATGCCCAGACAACCTCCAAACCTATCACGGTGGGGAGTTCTACAATAGGTATTTCAAGACTGTGATACAGTGGTACGGAATACATCACTAATCAACATTCACCCACCTGAAGGTAAGTATCGTGGAGCGTCTGAACAGAACAATAAGAGGTCGATGCGTTTTAACCTTCTCGGCTCATACATATGGACAGATGTCCTCCCAGAAATAATTGGTCAGTTTACCACAATAAAAATGAGACCAATCGATGTTCGTGATAATGGACTCATGGATACGGTGTACTACCGCATTAAAATGCTGGATCCACGCAGACAGAAATTTAATGTAGGTGATTTGGTGCGTATCTCAAAACACAAGACGGCATTTGTGAAATCATACCTACCGAACTGGTCAACAGAGATATTTACAGTTTCAAAGGTGCAAAGAGGGAATTCTAGAACTTATATACTGAAGGACAGTAATTGCGAAGAAATTGCAGGCTGCTTCTACACCGAGGAGTTGCAGAAAAGCTCAGAACCGGATGTTTTTCTCGTGGAGGGAGTCATAAGACATCGTGGAAATAAAGCACAAGTCAAATGGCTCGGTTTTCCTGCTACACAAAACAGTTGGACTGATGCCGACGAATTGCTATATAATGGGGGCGCGTGGTCCACAACCACCGCAGAAGCATCACATGTGTGCTAGGAGACGCATTAGAGGAGGTGGTGGTATTCTAGACAAACTGCCAATGGAATTGCACATCCCTGGGTATGACTATGGAACGTTTGCCACGAGGTGATAAGGGGGTTAATCTGCTCGACAAATCGCGTATGGAACATGACATTGCATAAGCCGCAAATAAAAATCTATCAAGTCGTCACATTGCAGATAGGATTTTAGCCGATAAGGCTAAGTCGATACGGAGAAGAAAGGTGAAACTGTACAGGAAAGGGCTTGGTCTACTCATTAAAAAAAAAATCCCATTAGCAGTCCTACCAGATCGACCACTGACAAATACTGATCTTCTTAAGTTTGTTAGAAACAAATTCAACATACCAAAGATTCCGTGGTGTGTTTATGCAGAATACATTGCCGAAGACTATGTGGAAAACTGGTAATGCAGCATTGTGAATTTAGATGTTGCTGGAGGCCCCGGCACCCACTGGCTATCATCTGTTATGAAAAATGAAGATACCGTCTACTATTTCGACTCATTTGGTGACCTGCAACCACCTGAAGAATTACAACTATACTTCACTCACAGAAGGCGTGTGTTCTACAATTTTCGAGGCTATCAGGACGTTAATACATACCTCTGTGGATATCTGTGTATCATGTTTCTCTTGACGTTTGCAAAGAAGAAGAAGAATGCTACATAAGGAGGAGCTCTAAACATTCCTTCACCGGTTGAGGTTCAGATGCAATGTCGTACACTTTGACGTTAAAAGATCCCTCTGCCAGGCACTTAAGTGTGAATTGCAGAGTAACCATGGAGATGTACATTGCGTGCAAATTACTTCCCGCCAATTGATTCGAGCGTTGGGTGAATGGAGTATTGCATTGATTGGACTGGAAACGAACAACAGCATCCCAAATATCACTGAGACTAACAACAAACTGCATCTGTAGATTAATGGCGAAAAAGATATTGTGGAAATAGAACCGAGTGCATACGATATCGACGATTTAAACGAAGTCTTAAACAGGCTGGAAAAGGTATTGAACTACATGCAAACATCAGTACACTTAAATCTGAAGTAAGAACCGTAAATGCAACGATTGACTTTAACCAGAAAGGTTCAATAGGGCGTCTGCTGGGTTTCACAAAAGGAAGAAGGATCCAAGTAACTTTCACAAGTCAGATCAGACTGAGGACATACTTACCGCCAGCACAATCCGAGTCGAGTGTAACATTGCAACCAACTCCTATCGCAACGATAGGCTGATTCACACTGTTCACGGATTCTTCCCCTCAGTTGCAACGGGGTATCAGATTGCAAAATACATTCCAGTGACAGCTCAGACTTTGGACTATTTGGAGCTGCGTATTGTGGACCTGAATAATCAACTTGTTGACTTTCGTGGTGAGGAAATCATTGTACGATTACATCTAAGGTAGGATGGGCGTACAGTATAAAACAAGTGCAATCAATCGACAGCATGTCATTTCGCTACCGAACAGCAAAGTGATAACAGATGAGAACTACGAGTTTCTTAAATCAGTTGGCCTGAAACCGCGCAATGACGTCCTCACTCAACATAACCAGTCCAGTAGAGTATGAGGAGAGAATTATACATCAGGAATACTTCTCCCATAACCCTAACACTTCAACCACATTAAACAAGAACGATGAAATTATGATTGTCTTTCAGCACCAAGACGCACTCACTCTCCCATGCAAGTGTGTCATATATCTAGAGCGCTCATTCAAGAAAACCGACGGCAGCGATACAATGAGATCCAAGCTTACTCGTAATGCTTTAGCATACCTACTTCATCTACATGACTACTCTGCAATTCACATTTAAGTGCTTGGCAGAGGGTTCATCGAACCACAATCATACTATCTCTCTACTATTCCACTCCCGAACAGCGAGCGGGAAAAACGAACACCTAAACCTTTCTGTTTGAGCTCTGATTTCTCTTATTTTATTTTGATGATCATTCCTACCTATGTAGGTTGGGCTCAACAAAATATTTTCGCATTCGGAAGAGAAAGTTGGTGACTGAAATTTCGTAAAAAGGTCTCGCCGCTACGAAAAACGTCTATGCTGTAATGACTTCCATCCCAACTCGTGTATCATATCTGCCACACTCTCTCCCCTATAACGCGATAATACAAAACGAGCTGCCCTTCTTTGCACCCTCTCGATGTCCTCCGTCAATCCCACCTGGTAAGGATCCCACTCCGCACAGCAATATTCTAACAGAGGACGAACGAGTGTAGTGTAAGCTGTCTCTTTAGTGGACTTGTTGCATCTTCTAAGTGTCCTGCCAATGAAACGCAGCCTTTGGCTCGCCTTCCCGACAATATTATCTATGTGGTCCTTCCAACTGAAGTTGTTCGTAATTTTAACACCCAGGTACTTAGTTGAATTGACAGCCTTGAGAATTGTACTATTTATCGAGTAATCGAATTCCAACGGATTTCTTTTGGAACTCATGTGGATCATCTCACACTTTTCGTTATTTAGCGTCAACTGCCACCTGACACACCATACAGCAATCTTTTCTAAATCGCTTTGCAGCTGATACTGGTCTTCGGATGACCTTACTAGACGGTAAATTACAGCATCATCTGCGAACAGTCTAAGAGAACTGCTCAGATTGTCACCCAGGTCATTTATATAGATCAGGAACAGTAGAGGTCCCAGGACGCTTCCCTGGGGAACACCTGATATCACTTCAGTTTTACTCGATGATTTGCCGTCTATTACTACGAACTGCGACCTTCCTGACAGGAAATCACGAATCCAGTCGCACAACTGAGACGATACCCCATAGCTCCGCAGCTTGATTAGAAGTCGCTTGTGAGGAACGGTGTCAAAAGCTTTCCGGAAATCTAGAAATATGGAATCAACTTGAGATCCCCTGTCGATAGCGGCCATTACTTCGTGCGAATAAAGAGCTAGCTGCGTTGCACAAGAGCGATGTTTTCTGAAGCCATGCCTGTTCCAAGAGATACGCTAGGAACTCAGTGGGTCTGAGATCGACCATACACGCAATTTCGGCATAACATCAACCCTTAAAACATACGTCTCGGTATCACCAGCACATTTGGGTAGTTTAGAAAATGCGAGATGGTACACAGACGATCCAGAGGATAGAACAGTTGCAGAGTACAAGCGATTTACTGCATGCATACTTCAAAAAATGTTTATGGGATACTTTGAGAACATGAGACAGATTATTATGAACGCTAAACAGGAACTCATTCTGGTACGGAGTGCGATGGACAATAACGCATACATTCAAGGAGCTCAAGAGGAGATTATGACACAATCAGCAAGATAATATGGAAAATGCCTCACATCAGTTTATCAGACGAGGAGCATTTGAAGCTTTTAAAAGTCCTGAATTTCGGTACAGTTCCGTCACTGACATTTAGCTCGTGGGAGGTTTTCGAGTATCCAGTATTACCGACTTCGAGCAGACAAGCATGGGCTATTAAAACCTCCTCACAGCTAGAGACACCTAAATTCAGATTCATCATACTCACATTTCAGACTCATACAAGAGGTAACGTAGCAAATGATTCCACCGTTGTCGACAACTGCAGGTTAAGTAATGTCAAAGTCTACCTCAATTCAGAATTCAACCCATATGACAATTTACATCAGCAGTGGAATCAAAATGTATACAGTCTAGTGTATGACATGTATGCAGATTGTCGAAGGAGAGGGTGTCTACTCAGTCCGCATAAGCTCAAGAAGCTTTCACTGATCATCATAATAGACTGCTCAAAACAGAACGAGGTAATTAAGTCTGTAGCTATTGATGTGCGAATTGAATTTGAATCATCAACAAATTTCGCAGAACACACTGCCGCGTATGCTCTAGTTCTACATGACCATGTGATCAACTACTGCCCACTCACTGGTGTTGTGCAATGAGCTGTATAAATGAATAGGTGCTGCACCATAGCTAGAGCATTTCACAGTGACGTCTCAAGGTGTGAACATCATTGCGAACGCTCAGGGTTTCTATGATGGTTAGCGTAGACAGTTCATATTTAAAGATGTTGCGTTTGTAATGTACACACAAGATGCTGGAATAATAGAGATATTCTCAGGAAACATTGCATCACCAAGGTCTTTGAAGCATGTGACGTGTTCTAAGACTAGGAAGAGTGCAAAGTGATTAACACATTTCTACCATGGAATTCACTGGGATGATCCTGGCATACCCTATAAAGATACGGTGACTGCACTTAAATTATTCGATCACATGGATACTATCATCTATGTGAAGGGGAAGGAGAAGGTCTCATGGCTGCATCGCATCTTTAAGTTTGCTGCTAATCAATACCTGAAATTCTATGGGTGTCCTTCTCTCCATCGACTCAAGATCATGTATCAAAAGAGTGTTGCTGTATCTGCTTATGACAATCTAAAATTACTTTTAAATTGCATGAGAAATAACTGGATTTTTACCTCACAACCTCAGTGTTCTTTTTTCCAGTCCTGTTTCCACTTTGAAAGTGTACAGTTTTTTTATCACATGCTATGTCTGCTTTTCTTCAAGCACAGGAGATATAATTTTAGACATGTCTGCTATATATATCTTTGGAAGCGGATATGGAGACATGCCTCCTGCTCCCATAACCCAATTCGTGCTGCATGATAGGCGTAATACCATGTAACCATTCTATGTATTTTGTTAATTTCCATCTTAAACTTCACCTCCTTAATTGCACTCATCTTAAGCTAACGTAATGTCATTTGAGACATGCACAGCCTTTATATATATACGTATACATACATAATGCAATAGGGATAGGGTTTTTGTAAATAACAACAAAGATGTATGGTAACTAATTTTTTCATGCTTAATTCAGTCCACACGAATACAATATAGTATTGTTGAGGTACAATGTAGTGTTCTTGAGGTATAAATTGACTCTGCTATTCCAGTGCAGAAATACTTTTAACTTAAACGCTACAACAGTAACACTAGTAAGAATTTTCTTATATAAATCTATGCTAAAAACTGAAGCAGAGATACTTTCTGTAGTACTACACCTAAATTTGACTGCCCCAGTAGCTTTGCTTCTAGAATAATTCTCATGGACTGTGCACGCTTAGAATAAAATGTCAACAGTCCTCGTTAGCAAAGGTTTCTACAATATCAATTCTGATGGACTATGAGCTATATACACACTTAAAAACTATTCTGACTTGGATGGATGTTTTTTTTTCTATTTTTAACTATTTTTGTGCTTTTTCTTTCTTTCACACACAAGGTGTGCATATTTCCACACATTCTCTCTCTCTCTCTCTCTCACTCTCTCTCTCTCTCTCTCTCTCTCTATATATATATATACATATATATATATATATATATATATATATATATATATATATATATATATATTGTACACAAAAATATTCCTTTCGTTTCCACACATTCTCTCTCTCTCTCTCTCTCTCTCTCTCTCTCTATCTCACTCTATATACACTTGTGCACTGCACACAAAGATACACTCCTGGAAATTGAAATAAGAACACCGTGAATTCATTGTCCCAGGAATGGGAAACTTTATTGATACATTCCTGGGGTGAGATACATCACATGACCACACTGACAGAACCACAGGCACATAGACACAGGCAACAGAGCATGCACAATGTCGGCACTAGTACAGTGTATATCCACCTTTCGCAGCAATGCAGGCTGCTATTCTCCCATGGAGACGATCGTAGAGATGCTGGATGTAGTCCTGTGGAACGGCTTGCCATGCCATTTCCACATGGCGCCTCAGTTGGACCAACGTTCGTGCTGGACGTGCAGACCGCGTGAGACGACGCTTCATCCAGTCCCAAACATGCTCAATGGGGGACAGATCCGGAGATCTTGCTGGCCAGGGTAGTTGACTTACACCTTCTAGAGCACGTTGGGTGGCACGGGATACATGCGGACGTGCATTGTCCTGTTGGAACAGCAAGTTCCCTTGCCGGTCTAGGAATGGTAGAACGATGGGTTCGATGACGGTTTGGATGTACCGTGCACTATTCAGTGTCCCCTCGACGATCACCAGAGGTGTACGGCCAATGTAGGAAATCTCTTCCCACACCATGATGCCAGGTGTTGGCCCTGTGTGCCTCTGTCGTATGCAGTCCTGATTGTGGCGCTCACCTGCACGGCGCCAAACACGCATACGACCATCATTGGCACCAAGGCAGAAGCGACTCTCATTGCTGAAGACGACACGTCTCCATTCATCCCTCCATTCACGCCTGTCGCGACACCACTGGAGGCGGGCTGCACGATGTTGGGGCGTGAGCGGAAGACGGCCTAACGGTGTGCGGGACCATAGCCCAGCTTCATGGAGGCGGTTGCGAATGGTCCTTGCCGATACCCCAGGAGCAACAGTGTCCCTAATTTGCTGGGAAGTGGCGGTGCGGTCCCCTACGGCACTGCGTAGGATCCTACGGTCTTGGCGTGCATCCGTGCGTCGCTGCGGTCCGGTCCCAGGTCGACGGGCACGTGCACCTTCCGCCGACCACTGGCGACAACATCGATGTACTGTGGAGACCTCACGCCCCACGTGTTGAGGAATTCGGCGGTACGTCCACCCGGCCTCCCTCATTCCCACTATACGCCCTCGCTCAAAGTCCGTCAACTGCACATACGGTTCACGTCCACGCTGTCGCGGCATGCTACCAGTGTTAAAGACTGCGATGGAGCTCCGTATGCCACGGCAAACTAGCTGACACTGACGGCGGCGGGGCACAAGTGCTGCGCAGCTAGCGCCATTCGACGGCCAACACCGCGGTTCCTGGTGTGTCCGCTGTGCCTTGCGTGTGATCATTGCTTGTACAGCCCTCTCGCAGTGTCCGGAGCAAGTATGGTGGGTCTGACACACCGGTGTCAATGTGTTCTTTTTTCCATTTCTGGGAGTGTGTTTACATGACACACACACACACACACACACACACACACACACACACTCACACACACACACACACACACACAGAAACACACTCAAAAATTACTTATACTATGATAAAAGGGTCATACTACTACTCTGCCGACTCTCTCTCTCTCTCTCTCTCTCTCTCTCTCTCTCTCTCTCTCTCTCTCACTGTCACTCAGAGTCCCGCACCCCTTCTCTCGCTACAAGTGAGTCGTGTGAGTACGGGCGAGTTTCAATCCCGTCATCACAAATGGCCCTTTAAACGTCATGAGGCGACAGACCGATTTTAGACTGCAGCACAGTGTGCACTCCGTGTCCTCTCGATCGAATACATCTACATCTACATCTACATCCATACTCCGCAAGCCACCTGACGGTGTGTGGCGGAGGGTACCCTGAGTACCTCTGTCGGTTCTCCCTTCTATTCCAGTCTCGTATTGTACGTGGAAAGAAGGAATGTCGGTATACTTCTGTGTGGGCTCTAATCTCTCTGATTTTATCCTCATGGTCTCTCCGCGACATATACGTAGGAGGGAGCAATATACTGCTTGACTCTTCGGTGAAGGTATGTTCTCGAAACTTTAACAAAAGCCCGTACCGAGCTACTGAGCGTCTCTCCTGCAGAGTCTTCCACTGGAGTTTATCTATCATCTCCGTAACGCTTTCGCGATTACTAAATGATCCTGTAACGAAGCGCGCTGCTCTCCGTTGGATCTTCTCTATCTCTTCTATCAACCCTATCTGGTGCGGATCCCACACTGCTGAGCAGTATTCAAGCAGTGGGCGAACAAGCGTACTGTAACCTACTTCCTTTGTTGTCGGATTGCATTTCCTTAGGATTCTTCCAATGAATCTCAATCTGGCATCTGCTTTACCGACGATCAACTTTATATGATCATTCCATTTTAAATCACTCCTAATGCGTACTCTGGTCTACCATACCATATGTGGTGGCTGCGGTGTAGCACCGTGAACACCACTGAACAGGCACTGCAAATAGTCTTCAATAGAGAGGACTCTCAGTGCCATGTGGGCCCTTAGCCTGCCTCTGGGTGGCACCTTCCAGTGTGCGTATGCACACATTTTGGAGCGTAGACCTACAAACTCCACAATTGGCAATCTATTCGACTCGACCTTCATAAGACCGATAACCTTCTTGTTCTGTGGAATAATAGCGTAAGGATTACCGGCCGTATATGAGGATGTGTCGAATTCATTACCTCGGCACCTAATTACTTCATATGGATCGCAGTTCTTCACTCAATAGATGAAGTTATCTGCATCCATATAAAGTAATTTAGGATCTGTGAAATAAGTTTTCGCAAACTCATAATGAAGGCACTACATGTGTAGTTTGGATAGGTCTAGTACGCACAGCCCCACATAAATAGGTTTCGGAAACTCTGCTACAGTCTTTGCCATCTCCAGAGCAACAAAGTTTATGTTGAATATCGTGACCCGCTTAAAATTTGGTCTGGCAATGCATTTTCTTACGCCATAACACCCATCCCATTCGTTTCTAATAAAAATTTCAAGTCGTCCCCTCAAATTCTCTATTGTTTAGCCGAAAATTGAATTATTCATTAATTTATAAAAATCTTTCTCAAAGTCATACGTTGAGGAAGCTCTCTGTTTCGTATTCAAATCAATATACTCCTTCAACCAGGGGGACTGCTTGAATGAGATGGCCCGGGTAATTTTAACCAGCTCCGTACCCAAGCTGAGGCATTGCTGGAGGTTACGATAATGAATAATGTACCTCTGGTTATCCCCCATCGTTGTCGTCAGTTTCGGTGTGGAGCCTCCTCGCGGAACTAGTTGCTCTGGACACAGCGGCAAATCGGTATGCGCGTCATAAAACTAATTGGGTGTGTGAGTTCTGCCTCTACCACATACTCTACATCAGAATCAGCTGCCATACCCCCCCCCCCCCCCCTGATTTTTCCACCTAATCCCTTGCATTCATCTTCGGACAGCCACCGAAACTCGGAAATCGGCAGTGATTGCTGCATGGCGTGCCCGTATAAGTTATTCACATCTAGATACATTATATAATTCAAATCGAGGGATGCGTTGAACCTGTCACTCATCCATTGGACACAATGTCAAAGTCTCCAATGGATCCCTCGGTCAAAGAAAAGAAGCATGTCAGGATCGGTCAATAATTCGATGCTGCACTTCGTTTTCTTGAGCATTGCGTCCCAAGACAACCCAGGTGCCGTGTAATAAAAGGTGGGATCCAGGGAATATACGGTCATACACAGACTCCGGAATTTCTCGAAAACGTCCACAAGCAAGCGCGAGTCTGTGTCCATGTAAAGCCGTGCGTTCTCTCCTAAAGTGGAAATATTGAATTCCCGCCAGATATTGACGGAATGCTCATACTCTGCATTCGTTATGGCATCGCCTGTGAGGTTGCTGGAGAACACATTTATGTCGGGCAACCTGGTTTCTTTGAGTTTCGCCATACTATCCACATACTAATATGGAAAAATCCCATTCCTAGTCACAAGTTGAAACTTTTACTCGTCGGGAAGTGCACCTCGGGTGATATGCATATCCCCCTGAGCTAGAATTTCAACGAGTTTTTGGAGTGGCACCAGTATAAAACGTAGCGTATCGAGGAAACGGAGCGTAATTCTTGGTATCTTTCGTTTGGAGTATGAAATATACTTCTCAACGCTGTCAGGTAGGACACTGACCTGGTTGTTCTCCAAACCGAAATCAGCCAAGTGCTCAACTGGAAAGTGAGCATCATAACCACTTAAATTGTGGAAGAAAACGGGTGTCTAGGTAGCTGGTACTTGAAATTGCACGCGTTGTGAGCTGCGCCACGGAACTTCCCCGTAAGATGACAGTGGTCCCTACAAGGAGTGTCCGCTTTTCTATCTAACGCCAGCCCACAAATGTGACAATCAAGTGCGTTATTATACAGATCTTCATTCTCCTTCGATACGGTCATGGGAACATTGTCGCTGTAAAGTTTATCAACCTCCCACGAAAATTTGCGAGCTCAGTGAGCAGCCAAACCACGGGACAGTCCCCGACGTAAGATTTGTAGCGGTTAAGACTGGAATCATATGACGATACAGTTTGGTATGCTGCCGCATATGGTACAAGTTTCTCTGTAAAGGTGGTGTGTAAGGCCGTAGAGCCACCTCCACAATGGGTCGCAGGAGCGAGGCATTCAGAGTCGACGTATACTACAAACGGGCATCGCTCCTAGTGGTGAGCATTCTGGAACTTCACGAATTTGTTTTCCTCTGTAGGTAAAATAACACGTACCGGTTCCTTGGAAGTGCAGTCTATTATATGCGTGACTAATAACTTGTCTGAGGAGAAATAATTGAGGCACCTTAAACAAATATGTTTTGGACGACAATTAGTTGATAGTTGGGAGGAAAGGAGACAGGACACGTCTTTGATCCGAACATAGTGATAATTATCACCTTGAGAGAGGAGCAGCATGTTTACATGCAGACGACGATCACCAGCAGATTCTGAGAAGTGGAAGGGACCGACGACAGTATGCTCGTCTTGCTTTTCTTCTTCTACAGGCCATAAACATTAGCCGATATGCGAGAATTCTGTGCCTCAACTTCAGGTATGTCCTGGATCTTGACGGGGAACTCTCTACAATCAAAGTTATAACACGAATGAATATTATCACCTGCATGGTATGTACTGGAACACTCAAGATGATATCTGTAATTGTACTTTCTTTTCCGAGCTAGGATTGGCCGTGCAAAACAAGCCCGATGCTTTCTGTTTTCGACATTAATGCATGCCCTCTTGTTTGCTATATCTTTAGGGAGCATGATACAGCCAGATCCTCCATTTACCGGATCGTAGATACGTACATGAATGTCCAGGTGCAGAATTCTGCCGAGTGCCTTAGCTGAGCCTCTCACTTCCATCTCAGGAGACTGGTCCAGCACTCGAGGTGGATTTACAAAACCACTCGGCAATTGATGTGCTCTGCGTTTTCACCCCCCCCCCCCCCCCCCCCGCGAGATAATGAATATTCGTCTCTTCAACACCAGACTCAACTTTGGGCGCGGTGCGATAATTCAATGCAAAGCACAGCACTGCATTTAATTGCGGGGTGCCGTGGATCATTGACTACCTTGCTGAATGCTGTTCCCCCGACAGGAAGGCACGCTCTTAGAAATCCAATAGGGTGACGGTACCCTTCTGCTGGGTTGTCGATGCTGGTGAACGAGATTCGCTCCTCAGAGGCGTCGGCGATCACCCAGTACTGTAACTGTGGTGCGGTATCACCAACCTGATGTCCTCCACTAAAGGGACGGGGGAGGGAACTGCCACCAGCCACAAGATCTTCTCTACTACTGATTCTATAAGTACAACTATTCGATGGAGTTGGATAAGTGCGGGCACTGTAGGTCACGTGACAGCTCAGGAGGAGGGGGGAGCCGGTGCGGGAGGGCGGCCACGATGTGGGGGTGGCTGCGGCGCCCACTCCCCAGTGAGGCACGGTCGGCCCGAGGGCGGCCTTATAGGAGATGCACGCCGCTTTCATGATAATGCCGTCGCCGGTATACGATCGATCTTGTCAGTCTTCGCCTAGAACAACAACAACAAACGAGATATATAAACCGATTTGTTAGAGAAAAGAAAAACCTATCTGTACTACTAATACTACCACTACTGCTGGAGACTGTTCCTGCATCCCCTGATGAACAGCGTCCAGCTGTTCCTGCATCCCCTGATGAACAGCCTCCAGCTGCCTGTCCAGCAAATCGAAATCGTATAGATCTGTTCCTGTAACAGCATGAGAGATAATTTTATTTATTTTGAATACGGAGTTACACTGAAAGATCACACACAGATATTTTTCTTAACACTTACGCGAGTGGTGTTCCCACGTATCTACAGCTGGGGGCTGAAAACAGTTACCTACTGCAGCAACGCTACGTGGAACAGCGCCCAGCTCTGCCGCCTACTGAAACTGAATTTGTTTCAGCTGATCTAGAAAAAAAAAATTGAATGGCTAATATAGAAGAAGAAGAAATTATAATGAAAATTATACTCACAAGGCAATTCCGACTGTGCACCGAACACCGGAGGCTGGACTTCCAGAGCCTGTTGCGGTCCAGCCCGTTCCTCACACTCGAGGACAAAATCAGCGAGTTGTGCTATAACAAGGAGACAGAATTAATAAGGCGAATTAAACACAAAAATTTAGACTGAAAGTAGAAATTATTTACTCACTTGGCAATCCAGTATCCTGGACTCTAAGTCTCTTCCCACAACACTCTGAGGTATTGTTGGAGTTATCTCTCTTCATATTGAGGTGATAAAAGAAATAGTGAACACAGACACTCACACACACACACACACACACACACACACACACATGAACGGACGATGAGACGAACTAAGGACGAGTGAGAAAGTCTATTGGAGAGTGATTCCTTATATAGATGTGATGGCATAGTATCACGTGATCGCAGAGTGAATCAATGGGTGTTGAACACTTTGGGGGATGCAGGATGGGCTCACTAGCAGTCCTAGCGGCTGAAAGCTGAACTCGCCAGATGCTTCCAGCACCTCGAGGAGAACTGAGTCTATGATAATTTATCGATTTACAGCGAAAGAATTCATACTATGAGTGAAGACGCCATTTGGAATACACACTGGATGATATTGATTTCAGCCTTTGAATCTGAAGACATTATATGTACAGGGTTATTACAAATGATTGAAGCGATTTCACAGCTCTACAATAACTTTATTATTTCAGATATTTTCACAATGCTTTGCACACACATACAAAAACTCAAAAAGTTTTTTTAGCATCCACAAATGTTAGATTTGTGCCCCTTTAGTGATTCGGCAGACATCAAGCCGATAATCAAGTTCCTCCCAGCATGTCCCCATCAATGAGTTCGAAAGCATCGTTGATGCGAGCTCGCAGTTCTGGCACGTTTCTTGGTAGAGGAGGTTTAAACACTGAATTTTTCACATAACCCCACAGAAAGAAATCGCATGGGGTTAAGTCGGGAGAGCGTGGAGGCAATGACATGAATTGCTGATCATGATCTCCACCACGACCGATCCATCGGTTTTCCAATCTCCTGTTTAAGAAATGCCGAACATCATGATGGAAGTGCGGTGGAACACCATCCTGTTGAAAGATGAAGTCGGCGCTGTTGGTCTCCAGTTGTGGCATGAGCCACTTTTCCAGCATGTCCAGATACACGTGTCCTGTACCGTTTTTTTCGCAGAAGAAAAAGGGGCCGTAAACTTTAAACCGTGAGATTGCACAAAACACGTTAACTTTTGGTGAATGGGAATTTGCTGCACGAATGCGTGAGGATTCTCTAGCACCCAGATTCGCACATTGTGTCTGTTCACTTCACTATTAAGAAAAAATGTTGCTTCATCACTGTAAACAAGTTTCGCACTGAACGCATCCTCTTCCATGAACTGTTGCAACCGCGCCGAAAATTCAAAGCGTTTGACTTTGTCATTGGGTGTCAAGGCTTGTAGCAATTGTAAACGGTAAGGCTTCTGCTTTAGCCTTTTCCGTAAGATTTTCCAAACTGTCGGCTGTGGTACGTTTAGCTCCCTGCTTGCTTTATTCGTCGACTTCCGCGGGCTACGCGTGAAACTTGCCCGCACGAGTTCAACCGTTTCTTCGCTCACTGCAGGCCGACCCATTGATTTCCCCTTACAGAGGCATCCAGAAGCTTTAAACTGCGCATACCATCGCCCAATGGACTTAGCAGTTGGTAGATCTTTGTTGAACTTCGTCCTGAAGTGTCGTTGCACTGTTATGACTGACTGATGTGAGTGCATTTCAAGCGCGACATACGCTTTCTCGGCTCCTGTCGCCATTTTGTCTCACTGCGCTCTCGAGTGCTCTGGCGGCAGAAACCTGAAGTGCGGCTTCAGCCGAACAAAACTTTATGAGTTTTTCTACGTATCTGTAGTGTGTCGTGACCATATGTCAATGAATGGAGCTACAGTGAATTTATGAAATCGCTTCAATCATTTGTAATAGCCCTGTATATTACGAACTCATCCGAGGAGAATGCAATTAGATATATTCTTGATCAAGGAAGGGAGGTGTTTTTCTTGCATCTCGCTCAAAGTCCTTGAGCTTAGTGATTTTCGAACGTGAATGCTATACAGGGTGGTCCATTGATTATGACCGGGCCAAATATCTCACGAAATAAACGTCAAACGAAAAAAAACTACAAAGAGCGAAACTTGTCTAGCTTAAAGAGGGGAACCAGATGGCGCTATGGTTGGCCCGCTAGACTGCGCTGCCATAGGTCAAACGGATATCGACTCCGGTTTTAAAAAAATAGGAATCCCCATTTTTTATTACATACTCGTGTAGTACGTAAAGAAATATGAGTGTTTTAGTTGGACCACTTTTTTCGTTTTGTGATAGATGGCGCTGTAATAGTCACAAACGTATGGCTCAAAATTTTAGACGCACAGTTGGTAACAGGTAGGTTTTTTAAATTAAAATACAGAACGACATGCACCTTTGTGAACTTATCATTTCTGAGAACGCATGCTGTTACAGTGTAATTACTTGTAAATACCACAGTAATGCAATAAATGCTCAAAATGATGTCCGTCAACCTCAGTGCACTTGTCAATACATATAACGACATTCCTCTCAACAGCGAGTAGTTCGCCTTCCGTAATGTTCGCACATGCATTGACAATGCGCTGACGCATGTTGTCAGGTGTTGTCGGTGGATCATGATAGCAAATATCCTTCAACTTTCCCCACAGAAAGAAATCCGGGGACGTCAGATCCGGTGAACGTGCGGGCCATGGTATGGTGCTTCGACGACCAATCCACCTGTCATTAAATATGCTATTCAATACCGCTTCAACCGCACGCAAGCTATGTGCCGGTTATCCATCATGTTGGAAGTACATCGCGATTCTGTCATGCAGTGAAACATCTTTTAGTAACATCGGTAAAGCATTATGTAGGAAATCAGCACACAGTGCACCATTTAGATTGGCATCGATAAAATGGGGGCCAATTATCCTTCCTCACATAATGCCGCACCATACATTAACCCGCCAAGGTCGCTGTTGTTCCACTTGTCGCAGCCATCGTGCATTTTCCGTTGCCCAATAGTGCATATTATGCCGGTGTAAGTTACCGCTGATCGTTAATGACGCTTCGTCGCTAAATTGAACGCTTGCAGAAAATCTGTCATCGTCCCATAATTTCTCTTGTGCACAGTGGCAGAACTGTACACGACGTTCAAAGTCGTCGCCATGCGATTCCTGGTGCATAGAAATATGGTGCAATCGATGTTGATGTAGCATTCACAGCACCGACGTTTTTGAGATTCCCGATTCTCGCACAATTTGTCTGCTACTGACGTGCGGATTCGCCGCGACAACAGTTAAAACACCTACTTGGGCATCATCATTTGTTGCAGATCGTGGTTACGTTTCACGTGTGGCTGAACACTTCCTGTTTCCTTAAATAACGCAACTATCCTGCTTACGGTACGGACACTTGGATGATGTCCAGGATAGCGAGCAGCATATATAGCACACGCCCGTTGGGCATTTTGATCACAATAGCCATACATCAACACAATATCGACCTTTTCCGCAATTGGTAAACGGTCCATTTTAATACAGGTAATGTATCACGAAGCAAATACCGTCCGCGCTGGCGGAATGTTACGTGATACCACGTACTTATACGTTTGTGACTATTACAGCGCCATCTATCACAAAGCGAAAAAAGTGGTCCAACTAAAACATTCATATTTCTTTACGTACTACACGAATATGTAAAAAAATGGGGGTTCCTATTTAATAAAATCGCATTTGATATCCGTTTGACTTATGGCAGCGCCATCTAGCGGGCCAACCATAGAGACATCTGGTTTCCCCCTTCAAGTTAGACTAGTTTCGTTCTTTGTAGTGTTTTCGTTTGATTGTTATTTCGTGAGATATTTGGCCCGGTCACTGTCAAAGGACCACCCTGTAAACGGGCAAGGGATATCCCAAATGCAGTACACCTGTCTTCGAAAAAATGTGAGAAATGAATGTTATAATGTTCAGAATAGTAGTACAGAAACGGTGATATCACACAGACAATATAAATCATTAGCACAAATGATGCGGACTGATGACCTGGCAATTTGGTTCCTTTAATCACCCAACCAATCAACCTACAATTGATGCGGAAGTTCGCAACCACATAATCAACTAACAAATCCTATAACCCAAAGCCTAAGTAGGCACAAGTTTCACCCATTTATATCAAGCAGTATGCGGAAGTACCGAAACACCATCATTGTTCTTGAGAACGTACATACCACACCACTGCAGTGCCCAGAAGCGAAGTGTAAAGGTTTCTCTATCAAAGCGTGTCAGAAGAACTAAATTTTTGCGGGCTGCTCTCTCATGAGCCGGTACTGGTCAAATTTCCTGGGTCTAACCTGGGTAAGTAATGTTAAGCGGTGCGGAGGTACCTGCTGCTGGCCGATAACCACGCGACACTTGGTAAACACTAAACAAGCAACTCACGCTAGACGCGCTTGTGCAAAATATGTGAAACTGGAAAACAGCATGTGATGATTTTTTCACGTTAAGCATAACGTGTTGAGTTATATCTACTAGGAAGTTATGAATGCAGCCACAAAGTTCGTCCGATACTCAGAAAGCTCGTATTTTGTTTACGAACTGTAACACGAGAGGTGAAGTATGAGCTCAGTTGAAGAACAATGATGAAGGTAATCTGCCGAGGCCCTTGTGAAAGATCCGTACTGCAATTCGCCTCACATTATTTATGGAAATTGCGCTTAACATAAATCAGAAAGGCAGCAGCAGGTCTCGAATCTCATTCCAAGACCACTGCTCTGATAACTGCACTACGCCATACGATCCATTCATCATTAGCTTCATTGTTTCATTACTGTTTAAACTTAGGACAAGGTGTTACTTTTAATTTTTACGACACAGAGCATTCTAAAGTCGCGTCCGTGACAGTCCATATTTTTAAAGAATTGTACCAGTGTTCCCAAACACTCTTCGGAGATAGCGAAATTTACAGGGTGTTCGTCTTATCCAGTAAGACTACTTTTAAATGACCATATGACTTTATACGATTCTTCCTTTCAGAACAATGAACAAGTTTCCCTTGTATTATTTTAATTACTGCGTGAATCTGAGACATCATACACTGCAACCTTTCACGGCCGGTATTTACATCCTTTAGCATTAGGACGCGGTGTGAAGCATGTTTCTCCCTGTAGCACTTCGTCTCGTAATGATGGAGTCATCATCAGAAACAGTTGGTCTTGGGGAGCTTGTTTGCGTACTAACTGTATCTTTATAACATCTTATGAAGTCTCCAACATTGGGGGACGAATCTATAGGCGCAGAAACGTGCCTTTGATCAAGGCATAATGGCCATATAACAAAAATGGCCGAGGATGTAAATTTCAGATGCTTCGTTTTCTCCCAAATTAAGCTGTTTCAAGCATCAACTTCAATAAATGATATGAATTTTTTTGCGCACGTTGCGGTCCCATCAACGATGTGACGTTTTCGGACTTCCGTGTTCAGCTGCCGCAGCAGTACTGTTGTTTGCGCACATGACACAGTTCTATATATAACTGATTCCAGTACTTGCAGCTATGTTTCTGATAAATACTGTATTTTTTATAGATGAGAATAACTATTACAATTCTTTGCAATTCGATTTTTATTATTGTTTTCATACAAACGTGTGTCGCCTAATTATGTCAGATATCTTCTGTAGTCCATGACAAATAAAAGATATAATTGTAGAATTAACCTAAATATTATGTTTTTAAATAAATAGTTTTTCGTGGGAATAACTGTCCGCCTCTGTAGCTGAGTGGTCAGCACGGCTTATCAGGTTCGATTCCCGGTACTGCCACGGATTTTTCCTTGGTTGGAGAGCACTCAGCCTCGTTAGACCAACTGAGAAGGTCTAAACATTCATGGTGGTGTCTGATTGTACTATATCGTGTCTCCCAACCACTTTCGCGCAACGACGCTCTGAGCGTGTTTTTTAGGGAACTAGTTTGAACCTGGGACCTGTTGCTGGTAAGGAGACGCCAGACCACACATGACATGTAGAATTCAGAAGAGTTCAGTGAGACTAGCGATGATATAACCAAATACTAAATGATCTCAGCGTCAGCTCCACTGCACTCCCTGTAAAAGAATCTTAATTCTAACTAAACATAGTGGAAAGGGTTCAAGGCTTTCCTATTTTTAGTTGGCTGGTAAAATAACTTCGAAAAAGCAGTTAAGTTTACCATTGGAAATTTATTCTAATCACAAAACATCGTTTATAAATTGCACTATTGATAAAAGGAAATGTTTTAATACAGGATGGTAAAAACCAACAGCGTTCAACAAAAATGTGAACGAATATTCCCTAAATGGGTTTCCAAGTTCTACAATCGATCGAAGGATGACCTATGCCATATCACATCTATAATCTAGGTTTAATTTAAGTTTCACAAAAGAGAAAACTATCAAAATGGTCTACAGTGACCCTCAATTATCTTTAATAACTTATCTAACTTGTCGTAAATTACAGTAGCTGATGTGGCTTCTCAATAACTATATAACAGAAAAATCATCGCGTTTCAGATTTTTACTTCAAGTGGCAAATGTGAACACCATGAGTTTTAATTAACGATCGACACTAGTATTACGCAAAAAAGGGTGTAACAGATGAGTCTTCTGCAGTTCTGAGTTAAGCCTTATGCGCTCAAAAATGCGGCATCGCGTGCGTTCATTACCTTGTCGGTGTTTAGGCAGCGTCAGGGCGACAGCGGCCGGCACACCAGCCGTCCAGCTCGCCGTCTCGGAACCAACTCTCCTGTAACTTCTCCTTACTACAATTTACCGAAGTTAGTTAAAAAAACTATCTGGCTATGTTTTCATCTGACCAATCAGGGTCTCAATGTTAACCTTAAGCTCCGTCTACAAAAATTCTGTTTATCCAATGAGAAACGTTATAATTTTCGTGGTGGGGCAATGTTTTTTAAAGTTTGCAACGTAACAGAGACGCTAAAAAGTCTCACGCTAAAACCTGCAGCTAGTGTGGTCCTTTTAGTGTTATCGTGAGATCTATACTGCTCTTCCGGAGGGCTCTATCTTTTAACATGGGCTGGGGAGTGATCCTAATGTAACAGACACGCGAAAAAGTCTCACGCTAAAACTTGCGGGTGGTAGTGGCCCTTTTTGTGTTATCGTAAGATCTATACTGCTTTTCTGGAGGGCTCTAGCTTTTAACATGGGCTGGGGGTTATCCTTGACATACCTGAGACGCGAAAAAGCCTGACGCTAAAACGTGTGGGTTGTGTAGTTGTACAGGTAGGCTCGCGGCGTGGGTGCCCAGCCCCTCCCCACGGTTCTGCTCTCGGCTTCTGTCCTCGTTTCTCCCCTCGGAACTGCGTCTGCCTCACGGTGCGAAGGTACGACATGCATTTAGGCATTCTTGTGTTAGTCTGTGGTATTCCATTTGCTCACTCGTTACTCGTATTACTTTGGTTAATTTAATGTCACAATTTATTCGGAGCTATGTGACATACTACTGGATTTGCTTATCATGTCAGGGTTTTCATGTAAGGTGTTGGATTTGCCTGACACCTTACAAAGGTACTCGGCCGATTAGTAGCGCCATTGGCAGAGTACGACACGACCCGTCAGGGGCAGAATTCGAAAATTAACCTAAATACTTATCCCTTTTATTTTATTGTAGACTACTGAAGGTTTCAAATACAAAACGTGAAACATATTTGCCTAAAAACAAAAATTCAATTACCAAAGACGAATACTAGTTTTCTTTACCACAAGAAAAGCAGCATTGCTATTGTAATGATTTCTACGTCTGTCTTAAACAGTGAATCACTTCAACTGTTCCCTTTCATAAAGAATAGGGTGAGAGCATTGACTGTAGTTTGAGATGGAAAATCAGTTACAAATAGGGTAAAACAACTTGCAAGGCAAGTAGCAGCACCAGCATATGACACAGTGATGCACATCTAGTGTTATAGTTTGATGAAATGACCCATTGATACAGTTAAATCACTAGTCAACTAAAGTCTTTTATGTTCTCAAACTAAAAAGAAATCATTTATCACGACTGTAATTGCACCTTAATAAAGAATCTTAAAGACGTACAGTTTATTCCGGTAAACTTCCCCCTGCGTGGATATCAAACATGTGGGTCCCATACCAAATAGAACTAACAGGACTACAGACCGAATACACGGAGGTGATAAAAGTCAAGGGGACAGCGATATGCACAAATAAAGACGGCGGTAGTACTGCGCACACGAGGTACAAACGGTTAGTGTATTGACGGAGCTGTGATTCATGTGAAAAGATTTATGTGATTATGGCCGCGCGGTGTGAATTAACATACTTTGAATGCGGAATGGTAGTTGGACCTAGACGCATGGGACATTCCAGTTCGGAAATCGTTACGGAATTCAATATTCCGAGATCCACAGTGTCCAGAGTGTACCCAGTCATTAGGCCCTACTTCTTACCACGGATAACTCTGTGCCAGACGTCCTTCACGGCCGAGAGTGGCCGTATTTGGGTAGAGATGTCACTCGTAACAGACAAGCAACACTGTGCGAAATAAACACAGAAATCAATGAGGGGCCGACCGCGGTGGCCGTGCGGTTCTGGCACTGCAGTCCGGAACCGCGGGGCTGCTACAGTCGCAGGTTCGAATCCTGTATCGGGCACGGGTGTGTGTGACGTCCTTATGTTAGTTAGGTTTAAGTAGTTCTAAGTTCTAGGGGTCTTATGACCTAAGATGTTGAGTCCCATAGTGCTCAGAGCCATTTGAACCATTTGAAATCAATGTGGGACGTACGACAAATGTATCCGCTAGGACGGTGAAGCGAAATTAGACTTTAAAGGACTACGGCAGCAGACGAGTAGCGGGACAAAGTTCGTGTCACCCCACATTGCGATGTTACCAAATTTATTCAAGATGGCGGCGATAACGTAATCCAAGATGGCGTCATGTAGAGTTGGCAACAGCACATGCCGTCATCCAATATGGCGGATTTTGGCGGAGAGTTTGAATTTTGGCGGGAAGATAGATCCAGGAAAAAATTGGCGGGGAATTCAAATTCCAGCAGGATAATGCGTCACACCACGAAAATGGCGGTAAAATAGACCAACTGGGCAACGTCCACTAACCTAAATCCCCCACTCCCTAGATAACAACTTAAAGTTCAAATTCCAACAGAATAACGCACCATGTGGGAAATTAAGGAGATGGGACCTGGATAAACTGAAAGAACCAGAGGTTGTACAGAGTTTCAGAGAGAGCATAAGGGAACAATTGACTGGAATAGGGGAAAGAAGTACAGTAGAAGAAGAATGGGTAGCTCTGAGGGATGTAGTAGTGAAGGCAGCAGAGGATAAAGTAGGTACAAAGACGAGGGCTGCTAGAAATCCTTGGGTAACAGAAGAAATATTGAATTTAATTGATGAAAGGAGAAAATATAAAAATGCAGTAAATGAAGCAGGCAAAAAGGAATACAAACGTCTCAAAAATGCGATCGACAGGAAGTGCAAAGTGGCTAAACAGGGATGGCTAGAGGACAAATGTAAGGATGTAGAAGCTTATCTCACTAGGGGTAAGATAGATACTGCCTACAGGAAAATTAAAGAGACCTTTGGAGAGAAGAGAACCACGTGTATGAATATCAAGAGCTCAGATGGCAGCCCAGTTCTAAGCAAAGAAGGGAAGGCAGAAAGGTGGAAGGAGTATATAGAAGGTTTATACAAGGGCGATGTACTTGAGGACAATATTATGGAAATAGAAGAGGATGTAGATGAAGACGAAATGGGAGATACGATACTGCGTGAAGAGTTTGACAGAGCACTGAAAGACCTGAGTCGAAACAAGGCCCCCGGAGTAGACAACATTCCATTAGAACTACTGACGGCCTTGGGAGAGCCAGCCATGACAAAACTCTACCAGCTGGTGAGCAAGATGTATGAGACAGGCGAAATACCCTCAGACTTCAAGAAGAATATAATAATTCCAATCCCAAAGAAAGCAGGTGCTGACAGATGTGAAAATTACCGAACTGTCAGTTTAATAAGCCACGGCTGCAAAATACTAACGCGAATTCTTTACAGACGAATGGAAAAACTGGTAGATGCAGACCTCGGGGAGGATCAGTTTGGATTCCGTCGAAATGTTGGAACACGTGAGGCAATACTGACCTTACGACTTATCTTAGAAGAAAGATTAAGAAAAGGCAAACCTACGTTTCTAGCATTTGTAGACTTAGAGAAAGCTTTTGACAATGTTGACTGGAATACTCTTTTTCAAATTCTAAAGGTGGCAGGGGTAAAATACAGGGAGCGAAAGGCTATTTACAATTTGTACAGAAACCAGATGGCAGTCATAAAAGTCGAGGGGCATGAAAGGGATGCAGTGGTGGGGAAAGGAGTGAGACAGGGTTGTATCCTCTCCCCGATGTTATTCAATCTGTATATTGAGCAAGCAGTAAAGGAAACAAAAGAAAAATTTGGAGTAGGTATTAAAGTCCATGGAGACGAAGTAAAAACTTTGAGGTTCGCCGATGACATTGTAATTCTGTCAGAGACGGCAAAGGACTTGGAAGAGCAGTTGAACGGAATGGACAGTGTCTTGAAAGGAGGATATAAGATGAACATTAACAAAAGCAAAACGAGGATAATGGAATGTAGTCAAATTAAATCGGGTGATGCTGAGGGAATTAGATTAGGAAATGAGACACTTAAAGTAGTAAAGGAGTTTTGCTATTTAGGAAGTAAAATAACTGATGATGGTCGAAGTAGAGAGGATATAAAATGTAGACTGGCAATGGCAAGGAAAGCGTTTCTGAAGAAGAGAAATTTGTTAACATCGAATATAGATTTATGTATCAGGAAGTCGTTTCTGAAAGTATTTGTTTGGAGTGTAGCCATGTATGGAAGTGAAACATGGACGATAACTAGTTTGGACAAGAAGAGAATAGAAGCTTTCGAAATGTGGTGCTACAGAAGAATACTGAAGATAAGGTGGATAGATCACGTAACTAATGAGGAGGTATTGAATAGGATTGGGGAGAAGAGAAGTTTGTGGCACAACTTGACTAGAAGAAGGGATCGGTTGGTAGGACATGTTTTGAGGCATCAAGGGATCACAAATTTAGCATTGGAGGGCAGTGTGGAGGGTAAAAATCGTAGAGGGAGACCGAGAGATGAGTACACTAAGCAGATTCAGAAGGATGTAGGTTGCAGTAGGTACTGGGAGATGAAGCAGCTTGCACAGGATAGAGTAGCATGGAGAGCTGCATCAAACCAGTCTCAGGACTGATGACAACAACAACAACAATGCACCACACCAAACTTATCTCTACTAAGCAAAGAAAATCGCAGGAAACTGGCTCATGCGGCCTACCTCCACTAACCTAACTCACCCGACCGCCACCTCTTCCTACAAACTGATACCAACTTTTAATTATTGTGGGAAAACAAAATTCAATTCCCATATTCCTATTAAGCTAACAAAATGTCGCGAAAGAAAAGACACTTTACTAACCTCAGTCGCAGGGCTGCCACCACCTCCTAAGGATTTGTGGGAAAAATACTGTGATGTAAGACTTTATTTAAACAAATCCATGCATGTGTGTTCACCACAAGATCAGGACTTCAAATGACTTAGTACACATCGCCACCATCAGAGGGCGCTCTCATACTGTGGCGTAATCCGAGATGGCGACACCCAGTATGTTCACCACGAGGTCTGGACGTGACATCATACAAGATGGTGATTGTGACATCAATCGAGATGGCTGCACCCAGTGTATTCACAACGAGGTCTGGACTCCAAATGGCTTAGTTGATATCTTCGCTACCAGAGAGCGCCACAGTGACGTCATCCAAGATGGCAAATCGTGCAAAGTTAAAATTACAACATGATAATGCGGCACACCTACGATAAAGGTGGGAAAAATCAACTTTTCTTTATTATTATTCCAACAATACCATGCATGTGTGTTCACCACAAAGTCTGGACTCCAACTGGCTTAGTTCATATTCTTGCCAGCAGAGGGTGCCACCCTCACGTCAGAACATGACACATGGAGCGTTATTCAAGATGGCTGCACCCACTGTGTCCACCACCACGAGGTCCTGAGTCTACTTCATATTGCCGGCACCAGAGAACGCTACCGTGACATCGCGTGATGACACATAATAGTATGCTCTCTCTCACGCATGCGCTTTATAACCCTACACGCGCCGCGCCGACCACTTATGTCACACACCGTCGGCCGCCACCTCCATACATGCGCCAAATACAGTCTTCTGTAAATATGCTAACACCCAAACCGTGCATCCATCCTATCAATTACCTAAGTATTTAATTGCATTACAGTTCTGATCATACTAAATAATTCAATTTACAATTTCATATAGGTATGAAAAGGCGTTCAACTACCTAGTTTCAACTACTTTTGAAGATCCAGACCTTCACCTCTTCCTAGGAAGTGTCACCGAGTTTTAATTCTGACAGTAATGAAAGGTCACTTGTACTAACCTCAGCCACCCGACCGCCACCTTTTCCTAAGAACTGGGGCCGAGTTTGAACTCTGGCAGTAAACAAAGCTCACTTGCAATTTCGCCGTCCGTGGAGGCCGAGTGGTTCTAGGCGCTCAGTCCGGAACCACGCGACTGCTACTGTCGCAGGTTCGAATCCTGTCTTGGGCATTGATGTGTGTGATATTCTTTGGTTAGTTAGGTTTAAGTAGTTCTGTCTTTTAGGGGATTGATGACCTCAGATGCTAAGTTCCATAGTGCCCAGAGCCATTTGAGCCATTCCACTTGCGTTTTCGATACCAATGTAAGACAATTGCTGCAAACAAAGTTCACCGCCACCACTAGCCTAATTCACGTGACCGCCACCTCTTCCTGGAGGCAAGTGGTAAAAGGACTCAGCCCGCATAGGCTGATGGAGAGAGGAATGAGTGTACTTTATTTATTTGAGAGCAATTTACTTAGAGTTGCAGTACATGTATCACAGAACACTCGCACTGACATGCCCCACAGCATACAGACCTGCAAACTACTCCTACATAACTCATGTATAACGCTCTACACAGATGTTTGCTAATTGTAAACTGTCAAAAATAATGCATTGCACAGACTACAGACGCGCGAACCACTCCTAAATAATGCAATACATTTACATTGAGAAAGCGAAACCACTCCTAAATTATCTAAATAATAACCCATCTAAAACACTCTGCTTGCTAATCGTTAACTGTCTAAATCATACACCAGCCTTTATTGAAACAATTAGAGGCAGCACCACCACCAAGTGTGTTCGCCACTGAGTCCATAGCCGAGCTGGCTTAGTTCATATCGATGCCACTAGAGGACGCTGTAGTGTCGCAAGTACCATAATCTAAGATGGCGCCACCTAGTGTGTTCACCACGAGCTCCCGACCTCAACCGTCTTAGTACACTTCCTCGTCGTCAGATGACGCCACAGTGACACCAGCTGATGACGGAAGTACAGTTATCCATGATGGTGGCAAACAGTGTGCTCTCGATGTCTAGTACTCTGTACCATCAGCAGATAACACTGTCGTCCTTTTTGTGAATTAAACCAAGATGGTGAGGGATAACGACCCAGCCTGCTGGGAAGAGTAAGGATGGAGCGCACTCTATTTATTTTCAAACAATTTATTTTACCAGGAAAAGTAAGGATGGAGTGCACTCTGTTTCTTTTCAAACAACTTATTTAAGCATACCCCCCCATGAACCATGGACCTTGCCGTTGGTGGGGAGGCTTGCGTGCCTCAGCGATACAGATGGCCGTACCGTAGGTGCAACCACAACGGAGGGGTATCTGTTGAGAGGCCAGACAAACGTGTGGTTCCTGAAGAGGGGCAGCAGCCTTTTCAGTAGTTGCAGGGGCAACAGTCTGGATGATTGACTGATCTGGCCTTGCAACATTAACCAAAACGGCGTTGCTGTGCTGGTACTGCGAACGGCTGAAAGCAAGGGGAAACTACAGCCGTAATTTTTCCCGAGGACATGCAGCTTTACTGTATGATTAAATGATGATGGCATCCTCTTGGGTAAAATATTCCGGAGGTAAAATAGTCCCCCATTCGGATCTCCGGGCGGGGACTACTCAGGAGGATGTCGTTACCAGGAGAAAGAAAACTGGCGTTCTACGGATCGGAGCGTGGAATGTCAGATCCCTTAATCGGGCAGGTAGGTTAGAAAATTTAAAAAGGGAAATGGATAGGTTAAAGTTAGATATAGTGGGAATTAGTGAAGTTCGGTGGCAGGAGGAACAAGACTTCTGGTCAGGTGATTACAGGGTTATAAACACAAAATCAAATAGGGGTAATGCAGGAGTAGGTTTAATAATGAATAGGAAAATAGGAATGCGGGTAAGCTACTACAAACAGCATAGTGAACGCATTATTGTGGCCAAGATAGATACGAAGCCCACACCTACTACAGTAGTACAAGTTTATATGCCAACTAGCTCTGCAGATGACGAAGAAATTGAAGAAATGTACGATGAAATAAAAGAAATTATTCAGATAGTGAAGGGAGACGAAAATTTAATAGTAATGGGTGACTGGAATTCGAGTGTAGGAAAAGGGAGAGAAGGAAACATAGTAGGTGAATATGGATTGGGGCTAAGAAATGAAAGAGGAAGCCGCCTAGTAGAATTTTGTACAGAGCACAACTTAGTCATAGGTAACACTTGGTTTAAGAATCATGAAAGAAGGTTGTATACGTGGAAGAACCCTGGAGATACTAAAAGGTATCAGATAGATTATATAATGGTAAGACAGAGATTTAGGAACCAGGTTTTAAGTTGTAAGACATTTCCAGGGGCAGATGTGGACTCTGACCACAATCTATTGGTTATGACCTGTAGATTAAAACTGAAGAAACTGCAAAAATGTGGGAAATTAAGGAGATGGGACCTGGATAAACTGAAAGAACCAGAGGTTGTACAGAGTTTCAGGGAGAGCATAAGGGAACAATTGACAGGAATAGGGGAAAGAAATACAGTAGAAGAAGAATGGGTAGCTCTGAGGGATGAAGTAGTGAAGGCAGCAGAGGATAAAGTAGGTAAAAAGACGAGGGCTGCTAGAAATCCTTGGGTAACAGAAGAAATATTGAATTTAATTGATGAAAGGGGAAAATATAAAAATGCAGTAAATGAAGCAGGCAAAAAGGAATACAAACGTCTCAAAAATGAGATCGACAGGAAGTGCAAAATGGCTAAACAGGGATGGCTAGAGGACAAATGTAAGGATGTAGAAGCTTATCTCACTAGGGGTAAGATAGATACTGCCTACAGGAAAATTAAAGAGACCTTTGGAGAGAAGAGAACCACGTGTATGAATATCAAGAGCTCAGATGGCAACCCAGTTCTAAGCAAAGAAGGGAAGGCAGAAAGGTGGAAGGAGTATATAGAAGGTTTATACAAGGGTGATGTACTTGAGGACAATACTATGGAAATGGAAGAGGATGTAGATGAAGACGAAATGGGTGATACGAT
Organism: Schistocerca gregaria; assembly: GCF_023897955.1. Taxonomy (NCBI): domain Eukaryota; kingdom Metazoa; phylum Arthropoda; class Insecta; order Orthoptera; family Acrididae; genus Schistocerca; species Schistocerca gregaria. Next base: position 863,721,778 of record NC_064931.1, on the reverse strand, counting down.
ACTGCGTGAAGAGTATGACAGAGCACTGAAAGACCTGAGTCGAAACAAGGCCCCCGGAGTAGACAACATTCCATTAGAACTACTGACGGCCTTGGGAGAGCCAGTCATGACAAAACTCTACCAGCTGGTGAGCAAGATGTATGAGACAGGCGAAATACCCTCAGACTTCAAGAAGAATATAATAATCCCAATCCCAAAGAAAGCAGGTGCTGACAGATGTGAAAACTACCGAACTATCAGTTTAATAAGTCACAGCTGCAAAATACTAACGCGAATTCTTTACAGACGAATGGAAAAACTGGTAGATGCGGACCTCAGGGAGGATCAGTTTGGATTCCGTCGAAATGTTGGAACACGTGAGGCAATACTGACCTTACGACTTATCTTAGAAGAAAGATTAAGAAAAGGCAAACCTACGTTTCTAGCATTTGTAGACTTAGAGAAAGCTTTTGACAATGTTGACTGGAATACTCTTTTTCAAATTCTAAAGGTGGCAGGGGTAAAATACAGGGAGCGAAAGGCTATTTATAATTTGTACAGAAACCAGATGGCAGTAATAAGAGTCGAGGGGCATGAAAGGGAAGCAGTGGTTGGGAAAGGAGTGAGACAGGGTTGTAGCCTCTCCCCGATGTTATTCAATCTGTATATTGAGCAAGCAGTAAAGGAAACAAAAGAAAAATTTGGAGTAGGTATTAAAATTCATGGAGACGAAGTAAAAACTTTGAGGTTCGCCGATGACATTGTAATTCTGTCAGAGACGGCAAAGGACTTGGAAGAGCAGTTGAACGGAATGGACAGTGTCTTGAAAGGAGGATATAAGATGAACATCAACAAAAGCAAAACGAGGATAATGGAATGTAGTCAAATTAAATCGGGTGATGCTGAGGGAATTAGATTAGGAAATGAGACACTTAAAGTAGTAAAGGAGTTTTGCTATTTAGGAAGTAAAATAACTGATGATGGTCGAAGTAGAGAGGATATAAAATGTAGACTGGCAATGGCAAGGAAAGCGTTTCTGAAGAAGAGAAATTTGTTAACATCGAATATAGATTTAAGTGTCAGGAAGTCATTTCTGAAAATATTTGTTTGGAGTGTAGCCATGTATGGAAGTGAAACATGGACGATAACTAGTTTGGACAAGAAGAGAATAGAAGCTTTCGAAATGTGGTGCTACAGAAGAATACTGAAGATAAGGTGGATAGATCACGTAACTAATGAGGAGGTATTGAATAGGATTGGGGAGAAGAGAAGTTTGTGGCACAACTTGACTAGAAGAAGGGATCGGTTGGTAGGACATGTTTTGAGGCATCAAGGGATCACAAATTTAGCATTGGAGGGCAGTGTGGAGGGTAAAAATCGTAGAGGGAGACCGAGAGATGAATACACTAAGCAGATTCAGAAGGATGTAGGTTGCAGTAGGTACTGTGAGATGAAGAAGCTAGCACAGGATAGAGTAGCATGGAGAGCTGCATCAAACCAGTCTCAGGACTGAAGACAACAACAACATTTAAGCATAGAGTATATCCATCACACTGATACAAAACATCCACCCTAATGTGCTTAGCGTCACAATACACAGTTTGCAGACATGCAAACGACTCCTAATTTTCCCAAATAATTTCAGGGCAGACCTGCAAACTGCACCTAAATAATACAGCACAATAATGTGTAGACACACTAAATACTCATAAAATGTTCGAACAGCGCATATCAAGGCTGCAGACCCGTTCCCGAAATATTATAATCAACGCGCGCAAGCACAGCCCACCCCCTGTCTATTGAGTACACAGGAGGTAGCGATAAGAGACATGTCCCTCAGATGTCACACTACGCACAGCCCTTGCTCGGCTTCCGCAAGCATGATTTGGCGGCACCTCCAATTCATACATGACACCTGATAAATTCCTATCCAAATACGTGTTCACCTACACACACGTGCTGATGTGATCGGGCGGGAGCGCAGCCGCGAGCTGCAGCCGAACGGAGGCCAAAGTTGTATGTGGGCGCCATTAATGACTGGCCGTTTATTTACAGAGCGCGCACTCCAAACAGAGCCGTGCACGTTCGGCATTCCTCTGTACCCACACTCTAACTGCAGTCCGGCGACGACGCTGCAGAATTTCGTTCCACAATAGCAGAACCTGCTTTCTCCTGAGCTATTCTAACGTTTGACTCACGCTTCACCGCACTTAGCTACATACTACTGCCCAGTGAGGCAGCCGCATCTCAGGTCCTGCGCGTATCGTCCAACACCGGTGAAAGTTGCATTCCGAGCATAGCCCATGCCGGTCTCATATGCCATGCATCTCCACGTGCCACTTGCCTCTACCATTGAAGGCGGGGCGTGTTGACACACACACACACACACACACACACACACACACACACACACACACACACACGTTTAACCGTACTTAACTACCCCAAACGTCTGTGTGACAACTCGCCATCTAAAAAGTTCTCAACATTATTCTTACCTCATATCGCTCCTTAAAAATAAAACACCCAGGTCAGCCTCTCGGAAATTATATAACGCTCCATAAATAGTTAACGCTCGCTTTCTAGATGTTTCACGTTGTGTGCACGGAAATTCTTCCAATAACAGAACCTGTTTACGAAAATAACGTCGAATACACTCTTCCCAACGCCCCTAACGAGGTACCCGAATTAGTGATGCAGCCGGTATCGAAGCACGGTCCACTTTTTCTTTCCGGGGCTTTCTGTGATTATTTTGCACAGATCGCTAAATTTCACTGACAGTTAAACAAGCAAAATTCCCTACACATTATCAAATACATACCAGATTCATAAGAATGTGGCCGGCCGGTGTGGCCATGCGGTTCTAGGATCTTCAGTTTAGAACCGCGTGACCGCTATGGTCGCAGGTTCGAATCCTGCCCCGGGCATGGATGTGTGTGATGTCCTTAGGTTAGTTAGGTTTAAGTAGTTCTACGTTCTAGGGGACTGATGACCACAGATGTTAAGTCCCATAGTGCTCAGAGCCATTTGAACCATAATAATGTTGGAAGAGAGGAAGACAACTATCAGTGTAACTAAAATTAAATATTACCATTGCTGCTACATTCTGACACCGGGAAATGTACAGTTAATGTCTCCGCTTGACGACTGCGCCTCACTATCTATAGACCATATAATTTTCCACGTAAGAAATCGCCCACCGTTATCCATGAACTTAATCTATACGTCCCTCACGATAGGACACACAGTCATCCTCTCTAGTCATCCCACAACATAAACAATACTAGCTTTACAATGCAACAAATACACAAGCCACACTAACTTTAAAATACACTATATGCAAATTCTACACAAACAGCACTCTTATCTGTTATATCTGTACAGCACCCGAAAAAATTATCTTATCCCACACTCACACTGCCTATATGTGACGACGCTTCCCTAGTCCTAGGGAACCACTGCCATCCTGTTCTTTCTTTCTACAGACTCTATACTCAACAGTAATAAACTATTTCACACTGATAACTATTTTGCACCGACACTAAACATCGCTATGTTGTCTACAGGTCATCAAATACATACCAGACTCGCAGGAATATTGGAACGTCAAACCGATGTCCAACCAGGGAATATATCACTGAGTACCGCCTCGATCTAGGAAACGTGCAATTCATATCCCCACCATACCAAATCACCCCCTTTCAATCAGTGAACCGAAGTCACTATCAGAACTGATGTGCAAGGAGAGGGGTGTCCCCCCCCCCCCCCCCCCCCCCCCCGCGGCACAAACACGTTACTGTTTCCGCATTTCTACAGACATCTCCAGACTCAGCGATTACAAGAACACCCATATTTTCGCTATAACATTATACCATTATAGCTGTACTTCTCGATATCAAGCATCATGCAACATCCTACTTATCACTCACCCAACATAATTCTGAACATATAGACTGGGAATTATTTCATAACAAAAAGGAAACTTTAGCTAAATGGAGTCTGCTATAGACACCTCAATAACTAGAAACAAACAGGTAATCCACCTCGTGATAAAACCGGTGAATTTTCAAAGTCATTCGATTAACGAATGCGGTATGTGACCGGTATTTGCATCTCCCTCACGCTGCTAGATACTTATCCAGTATGTGTATTCTGCCTAGATACCGTGTCAGGGGCTCCGTTATATTTCCACTGAGTTAAAGGCGATGACTGATTGACAAGGATCACAAACAGTAGTGATTCGTATGCTTACTGAGGTCGTAAGAAATGTACACTAGCTTTTCACACCTCTGGTGTTACGCTATCCGCTAGAAATGATGTCTATGATTTGGAATCAGGTCCTCCCATTCAGCCACACACATGCGCCGGATCACAGCCACAAGTGAATCACATCTCCGGACCTCTCGTATCTCGAAACGAGTCACCTTTCTCCAACCTATCTGCTACAGTAAAAATCCAACATGGTCTGAGTCAGTCCTTACACATCTTGCAACTGCTTCCATTTCCACGGCTTTGCGCATGTGATCATGCCATTTTAGGTCGGAACTGATCAGAAGTCGGACAAAGCCATATCCACCACCTTCTGCAGTCCGTATAGAAACAGAGCGAACTGAGTGACTGCGACAGGACCGTGTTTTGACCATTCGGCGGAAATGTGCGCATTGTGGTGCGTTCCCAAACTACATACAAGCACTGCAGATCCACGTCCATTCAAATCTATAAGCGCAACATCCTATCATCGTTATTCTCTACCCCCTCCCCCCAACAGACAAAAATTAACAACTATAGAAGCTCAAATAACTTCATCCGATATATAACTCACATAGCCGCCATTACTCGCCCAATGACGCAAAGCTCCGTTGGGGTCCAGCACGGAAAAAGAGAGACAGAGAGCGAGAGAGAGAGGGGGGGGAGGGAGGGAGGTAGAGGGAGATAGAGAGGGAGAGAGAGAGATTTCGCAGAATAGCCCTCCAGGCATTCCTAGCGGCATTCTTCGCCCCTCACTGAATTTACCCCTCAAACTGCTGCTGCTACTGCTCCCTGTGTCGAACAAACCTATTAAATACGAACTTACTGATACGCTACAGAGGCTAGTTTAAAGTTTCATCACCTCTACTGTAGGAGAATGATCGTATCCCACGTACTATACTCTATATAGCAAGAAACGCTCAATGTGGCCCTGTTTAGTTGTTTGAAACACTGTTTTCTAACGAGCTTTGTACACTGCCAAACATTTCTTTTCCGCCACGCCTTCGACCTCTATGTCAGATTCTAAACTGGCATTGAGATGCTCTGATCCACGACCTCTCGCAGAAAACTAGACATCACACTATGTAAATCATATTCTTACCACGGATGGTATAACACTCAATTATTTTTCAACTAAACACACTTACAACTATAAGAGTTTGGCAGCGTTGTATAGAGTTTCCAAACTACTGTGATGGAACAGATGATGGCTCTGCGTTCCATTTCGAATTATTCGTAATTTTGCACTCATGTACGCAATCGCTGTTTAGCTGCTAGCAACCCTCAGAAGTTGTCTCCCACCCACAAATTTTCTCACCCAGCTCAAACAAGCTATGTCACTCAATCATTATGTGGTAACCGAATTGTTTCAGTAAAGGCTGGTGTATGATTTAGACAGTTAAAGATTAGCAAGCAGAGTGTTTTAGATGGATTATTATTTAGAGAATTTAGGAGTTGTTTCGCTTTCTAGACGTAAATGTATTACATTATTTGGGAGTGGTTCGTGCGTCTGTAGTCTGTACAATGCGTTATTTTTGACGGTTTACAATTAGCAAACATGTGTGTAGAGCGCTATACATGAGTTATGTAGGAGTATTTTGCAGGTCTGTATATTTTGGGGCATGTCAGAGCGTGTGTTCTGTGATACATATACTCCATCCCTAAATAAATTTCTCTCAAATAAATAAAGTGCAATCATTACTCTCTCCTTCAGCCTAGTGTGTGCTGAGTCTCTTTACCACCTGCCTCCAGGAAGAGGTGGTTGTCTGGCGACTTAGGCTAGTGGTGGCGCTGAGCTTCATTTGCAACAATTTTCTTACATTGGTAGCGAAAACGCAAGTGAGTTTTGTATGCTGTCAATATTCAAAATTGGCGCCGGTTCTTAGGAGGAAGTGGCGGTCGGGTGGCTGAGGTTAGTAGAACTGTCCTTTCTTTACCACCATTTTCTTAGGTTGCTAGCGAAAGAGCAAATGACCTTTCTTTACTGCCAGAATTCAAACTTGGTGACGGTTCCTAGGAAGAGATGGCGCTCTGGATCTTGAAATTTAGTTGAAAATAGGAATGATATTGTTTAAATAATAATAATGAAAAGCTCACTTTTTATGGGGAAGGGGTTAGGTTAGTAGAGGTAGCCCAATTGATCTTCTTCCCCCCAAAATTCAAACTTCCTGCCAAAATTCGCCATCTTGGATGATGTCACTGTGGCACTCTCTGGTGGCGACGATATCAACTAAGCCATTTGGAGTCCAGACCTCATGGTGAATACACTCGGTGTCGCCATCTTGGATTATGTCACAGATGAGAGCGCCCTCTGATGGTGGCGATGCGTACTAAGTCAGTTGGAGTCCTGACCTTGTGGTGAACACATGTGCATTGAATTGTTTAAATAAAGTCTTATGTCACAGTCCTTTTCCCACGAATCCTTAGGAAGTGGTGGCAGTCTGGCGTCTGAGGTTAGTAAAGTGTCTTTTCTTTTGCGCCATTTTGTTAGCTTAGTAGACATATGGGAATTGAATTTTGTTTACCGCAAAAATTAAAAGGTGGTGGCAGTTCGTAGGAAAGGGTGGAAGTCTGGTGACTTATTTTAGTAGAGGTAGGGTAAGTGAGCTATTTTCGTGTGATTTTCTTTGCTTAGTAGAGATAAGTTTGGTGTGGTGCATTATTCTGTTGGAATTTGAACTTGCCGCCATTTTCTAGGGTGTTGGGGGTTAGGTCAGCGGACGTAGCCCAGTTGGTCTATTTTCCCGCCATTTTAGTGGTATGATGCATTATTCTGCTGGAATTTCAATTTCGCTTCAGTTTTTTTCCGGAGGGTTAGGTTAGCGGAGGTAGCCCACTTGACCTATCTTCCCACCAAAATTCAAACTCACTCCGAAATCCGCCATCTTGTATGATGTCATGTGCTGTTGCCAAGTCTACACGACGCCATCTTGGGTGACGTCATCACCTCCATCTTGAATACATCTGGCAACAATGGAATGTGGGGCCACACCCATGTTGCTCTACTATTCAGATGACCAACGCGAGTGCCTTTGCTAACAGCACGACATAGCCTCTACTGACCGTGTCGGTTGAATCTTACACAACTGGAAAGCCATGGCTCGGTCAGACGAGTCCCGATTTCAGTTGGTAAGTGCTGACGGTAAGGCTCGAGTGTCGCAGAGGGCCCACGAAGCCATGGATCCGAGCTGTTAGCAAGGCACTGCGCAAGCTGCTGATAATTACATAATGGTGTGGGTCGTGTTTACATGAAATGGACTGGGTCCTTTGATCGAACTGAATCGATAACTGACTGAAAATTATTATGTTCATCTACTTAGTGACCGTTTGCAGCCATTCATGGACTTCATGTTACCAAACAACGATGAAATTTTTATGGACGACAATGCGCCGTATCACTGGGCCACAACTGTTCTCGATTGGTTTGTAGAATATTCTGGACAATTAGAGCGAATGATATGGTCACCCAGATCGCCCGGTATCAATCCCATCGAACATTTATGAGACATAAACCAGAGGTCAGTTCTTGCACAAAATCCTGCACCGGCAACATTTTCGCAATTATGGACGGCTATAGAGGCAGGATGGCTCAATATTTCTGCAAGGGACTTCGAACATCTTGTTGTGTGCATGCCACGACGGGCTGCTGCACTACGCCGGGCGAAAGGAGGTCCGATACGATATTATGAGTTGTCCCATGACTCTTGTCTCCTCAGTTTATGAAGGAGGTCGAGACGAGTGGTCAGAAGTTTGGTCCACTCATGTGAGAACGTCAAAGAAACGAGAAGAAAGCTAAATTTTTGCAGATACTCGCAGATAGATGTCAACTATCCGCGAAAGGCTGCTTACAAAGTTTCAAGAACCAGTATTAAATGAGGAATCTAGGAATGTACTACACCCCACTATGTACCGCTTCTGTGGGGTCTATGTATTCTAATTACAGAGTGCGTAGATGCAATTAAGCCCGCATTCTTCAAGAGCTCCATGAGCAACTAGAACGGAAAGAATCGCTAACAGTTGATAACAGTGGGAAGCACCTTCCGTCACCCCATCCACAGTCGCTTGCAGAGTACAGGTGTAGATGTAGATGTAGATGTCGGTTCAGATAGAGGTATGACAGTTCTTGCCAAGAGCCTACTCTGTCGACTTGAGTTGAAACTTGTACGATCTGTGTTGAGATCTAAACTGTCGCCAAATAATGTTTTTAATGTAATACCTCATTGAACATAATTTTTCGTATCTCTGCATGACTGAAGATTCAATCGAGATGTAATGGATATTGGTTTGCCCTGGATTTATTTACGTAGTATTTTCAAAGTGCACCGAGTTTGCCAAAAAGTAATGCGCATTTAATATTTTCTTCGACTCACTTTCTGTGCTTCTGTCAATGAAAATATTAAGTGTACAACGGAAACGTCAATTGGTACCTTGACGACAACACAAATGGCTCTTTATTCACATGAAGTATCGAATGCTATTGAAAGGGAATGTGGAGTTAATTTCCTATTCCTAGGTTCCCAGAAGGATTTTGATATCGTTCCTGACAAGGGGCTTCTAATGAAATGCTTGTCGCAGCTGTGTGACAGGATCCGACAAAGTCATCAGACCGTCGCAGTCAATCGCAAAATGTAACCGTAGGCTTCCGCGGCCGTTGTCAATGTCAATAAAATTCTTCTGGGTTAGAGACCGCATTGTCATTTATAAAATTCCAACGTTTCGGCGTCCGTTGCAAGACGCCTTCCTCAGTTAGCAACACACCCTGAGGAAGGCGTCTTGCAACGGACGCCGAAACGTTGGAATTTTATAAATGACAATGCGGTCTCTAACCCAGAAGAATTTTATTGACAAAATCGCAAAATGGTTTGGACAAGATATGTATGATGCGAAAACTAATGTGTGGTATGAAAACTGATTTTAAACAATAAAAAAAATGAGGTTCTCCACATAAGCACCAAAAAGGAATCCTAAAATTTCGATTACTCTATAATTCATACAAATATAAAAGACGTCGATTCATTTAAATACCTGCGGCTCAGTTACCAAGAACGGAAATTAGAACCATGAAACAGAAAATCTTGAGGGTAAGGCGATCCAAAGACTGCTTTTTATGGGCAGAATACTTAGAAGATACAAGAAATATGCTGAAGAGACTGCTTACACTACGTTTGCCCGTCCTCTCCTGGAGTATTGCTATGCGGCATAGAATCCTTACCAGATAAGACTGACGGACAACATCGAAAAAGTTCAAATACAGGCAGCTTGTTTCATATTGTCCAGATTTAGGAGAGGGAGTGTCACGTATGTGTTACGCGAGTTGGGACCGCAATCATTAAAGCAAAACAGTTTCTCGTCGCGGCGGGATCTTTCCACGAAATTTCAGTCACCAACTTTCTCCCCCGAATGCGAAAGTGTTTTGCTGACTCTCAGCTACATGTGGAGAAATGACCGTACGAATAAAATAAGAAATTAGAACTTGCAAGGAGAGATCTAGGTGTTCGTTTTTCGCGTGTGGCATTTGAGAGTGGAACAGTCGAGATATGGTCTGAAAGTGGTTCGATGAACCGTCTGCCAAGCCCTTGAAGTGTGAACTGCGGAGCAGTGATACGCTGGAGCCCTTTACACGATGGCCTTCAGTGAGACTGGTAGGCCTACAGCTGCTGCGGCTCATCCCGCGGCCCTGCACGTGACGGGCCAGGCCACACAAAGCCTGCCTTGTGCTGCGGATGCATGTTTCGACATAGTCTTTTTTTTTTCGTTTCGCTCTGACAGACCGGATGGACTCTGTTAATTTGGTTGATATTTTTCCAGTTGTTTTCTCATTGGAAGATGAATGTGCTCGACTGAGAAATTCTACATATTGGAATGTAGAAATATCCAGTAAGATCTAGAAAAAAATCCGCTGTGTGCAAAGACTGCCAACTTGCTCTTCACATAGAGATGTGCGAAGCTGTACACTTTGTGTAACAAAGTGTTTAACCAGTCACAATTGGCGTCAGCCATATCGTACAAATGCGAGAACGTGCTGAAAATTAAGGCCGCCGAATTTTGATGTGAAAACTCTTCAAACTTTTTAAATAAAACTAACGTTATTAACATTTTTACATCTATATTATGCATGCATGTCCGAAAAAATATTGCATCGTCATTCTTAACAACACAGACACAGCAATATCGCACCCCATAGACACTTTCTCGGTAAAATTAGGCAAGTAACAAACCGTACAGACGGCTACACCTGGTTATTTTTCCCACCATCAGAGATGTTATTGTAATAATTTTTGTTGCAATAAATTTTAACCATTTCAAAGCACTTTATGATGTAGTAGACTTTTTCGAGTAGAAGTTGCCAAATGAAAAATTAAGAAGAAGATATTTTATTTATTTCGGATACTGGCATATACGCCCATCAGGAATTATCGGCAGAACATTATTTAAAACTGTAGTCGACAACGTGTTGTAAATAACGGAAGAGTAGTACCAAGAAAAGTTTTTAAATGTTACACACTTGTTATGGACTGTGAAAATCTAAAATATAAGCAGCACGGGAAGAGACAGCTAAATAATTCTTTGACTGATCGGAACATTACGAAAGGTGATGGAAGTTTATATCTATGTTGAGAGCTATTAAAATTTGTGTGATCGGACGGAGATTTGAATGAGTATCCTAGCGAATGAGTGTACAGTGCCGTAACAGTTGCACCATTATGTTGATATTCGTTAACAGCTACAGAAAGAAGAAAGACAGATGTAACAGGCTGTTTTCTCATACACGGCAAGTTTCTGAAAGCCAGATCTGAGACGAATGAACTAAAGATGAAGTGAAATACCCTGGTAACAGTTTGAGGGAGCCCTTAAAAACTTATTTGGTTGCAAGCATATGAACAAAATGCAGAAATGATATATGATAACTATAACTAGATGGCTTAGTCTTTCGAATATTGTGATTGTAAGTAAATCTGTACTCAGTCCTAAAGTTGGTTTGAACACAGCACTACTTTAATATGCGTGGTCCTATTTCAGAACTTACCTACCCAACAAGTTATAGACGACCAACACTTTAACGTGGACTACAAACCACGGACAACTTAGAATTTTTCACATTAATAGTTCATTTCCAGAGATGAAAGAATCAACAAGTGATGGAAAATTCTGAGGATCTGCTGCGGCTCAAACAACAGACATGTCGATTTGCACTCTAGCTCTCTCTGAGTCACTAACGATTGTGTATTGAATGGGAACTAGCAGATGTTATAAGTTTTAATGTTGTTGATTTGCAAAAAAAACGGCTCTGTCACTAGGGTACTTAACATCTGAGGTCATCAGTCCCCGAGAACTTACAACTACTTAAACCAAACTAGCCTAAGGACATCACACAAATCCATGCCCGCGGAAGGATTCGAACCTGCGACCGTAGCAGTCGCTCGGTTGTGAACTAAAGCGCCTAGAACCGGTCGGCCACAAAGCCGGCTGCTGATTTGCAAAAATGCAGTAAGGGGCGTAGCGCCCAGCTTACACTCGAGGTTTAAAATTGGACTAGCCACACTGTTTATTGAGGGCCTCGATTATACACCGTTTCAAAGACTGAATGGAAAATACGCATAGTATCATTATTGTAGCATTGGGTTACAATAGAACCGAAGCATCTGGGGATCTTACCATAAACAAAACCATTACATATCAAAGACACTGCATACACGAACATAAATGGATACATTGTACCTGACCATCTGTTGAGCCATTAACGCCAAATTTCGACGCAGTGTCCTAACGGATACGTTACTCGTACGTCCCAGTTCGATTTCTGCCGTTGTTTCTCGCAGTCTTGCTTGTCTGTTAGCACTGACAACTCTACGCTGCTTTCAGTCGCTAAGTAAAACTCGTCGGCTACTGCGTAGTCACTGGTAAGAGGTAATGCCTGAAATTCGGTTTTCTCAGTATACTCTGGCACTGTGGATCTGAGAATATCGAATTTCCTGTATGGAATATCCCGTGCGCCTAGCTCCATTCGAGGGCTGGATTCCCTCACTTCTTCATCGAGGTGTCGCACTCCTGGGCTACTCTCAGGGCGCATCTGCGAGCCCCACCACTTCCTTGCCGCGTCGTCTGCTCGCCGTCCGGTCCTCCTCGCTGCCTGCCGCCGCCGCTAACATGTCCCAGCCCACCACCACCATCATTTCCACCTCTCCCTCCGCTGCTCCGACCACCATCACACGGAGCTCATCCTCCACCCCCATTCCCGTCCTTCCTTCTGTCCCTGTCCACCCCACCCCTGAGCCACTTTCGGCTGTAACCACCCCCAGCTCCCCTCCCCATCGACAGCTGACTTTCTGCCGCTCCATGCACCGCCTCCGAAAGGCTCCGAGCCGGCACGGATTTCGGCTCGACGTTCCACGGTCTCTGTGACACCCGCCCCCCTCCCGCTGCTCGGGGTGGTCCTGCCCCCCGCCATCTCCCCCTGCGACCTGTCCCCCAGCCCCCTCTCCACCCTGTCGTGACTGCGAAACCTTCGAAGCGCCTGGACATTGACCCTTCCCCCGAAATCTCCGAGAAAACCCCCGATCCCCGTGACCCGCCCACCCCCGTGGACGTGACCCCGACCCCCGCCCCCGCCACGCCTGCCACCCACACCTTTTTCATCTCCGATCCTGACCCCCATTTCCTCGATGCCCGCTCCCTCACCCTCGCCATCCGGAAATATTACCCCAGTGCCCCTGTCTCCCTTCCGATTCCTCGCGAGGACTCGGTCCTCGTTAAATCCCCAGATGCTTCCTTCCGCACTGATCTCCTCTCCCGCATCCTCCGTATCCGATTTGGCCGACGTGCGACCTTCACCCCCTATCGCAAACCCGTCCTCTCCCCGTCAGTCTCGACCTCCCCGACGTCCGCCGACCTTCACCGCTGTGATTGCAAAGCTTAGCATCGTGATCACGGAGGCTGAAGTGTCGGCCCAACTCGACTCCCGGCCCGACATTGAAATCCGCTCGGTCTCTCTCATCTTCGACGGTCCCAGGCCGACTTTTCTCGTACGGGTATTCACCGAATCATTCCTCCTCCGTCGACTGCCTCCTCACCGAGGGAGCCCTCGTCTACAATCGCCGTCGTAAGGTGGACCCCTCCCGTTCCCCAGTCCGATCCTACCGCTGCCGACGCTGCCTCATGTACGACGACCACGTTACCTTTGCCTGTGAGAACCCCCCTACTTATCCCCACTGCAAAGCTTCACACTTCCTCAAGAATTGCCCCAACATCACCTCTCCCCCTCCTGCAACACTTGTAATGAACCACATCTTACATACTTCTCGAAGTGTAAAGCGAAACTTCCTCCGGTCACCCCTGAGCTCACTGTCCCTGTCCGTCCCGTCAATGACCCCATCCACCCCGCAACTCGCTCTGCCCTCCACCTGCTGCAGAGGGCATCATCCGTTTCATCACCATTGTGCTCTAAAACATCCACCCCTTCCAGCGCCCCCACACCCTTTCCCAAATCGCCCTCGCTGCCCGTACCATCTTCCATCTTACCACCTATACCACATACTCCCACAACCAGGCCCACTTCACCTTCATCCCCCCTCACCACCCTCATCTAACTCCCACCTCCCATGGTACGACACCCCTACCATATCCTGTACCACAACATTCGCTCCCTGCCCACCTATAAAGTCTTCTTCCTCCACACCCTCCGTCAGCACCACGTGGATGCCTTCATCCTAAATAAAACCTTCCTTCAACCCCGTATCTATATCTCCAGGCTCCTTGCACCCTTCAGCGCACTGATAACCCGTACTCTCTGGCACGTGGCAGAGTTGCTATAGGCTACCTCAAGCACCTCCCTGTCCGGCCCCAACCTCTCCTTATCAATCCTGCCGAGCATCTCACCCTCAGCCTCTTCTTCCCCACCCTTACCATCACCTGTGCCACCATTTATGTCCGACCTCGCACCCCCATCCTGTACGATTTCCTGGCCCACATTGACCGCACCTTCTCTACCTACGTGATTGCCGCCGACCTCAATATCCACAGCCGTGATCCTGCCGACCTCCAGTGGTGGCATCAGTTTCTCACCACCCTCCATGGAGCCCTGGTTCCCCTGCCTCAGCTTACCCGACCTGAATCCAACACTACTCCCGATGTGGTCCTTGCCTCTCCCAACCTACTTGGGCGCATCACTGCAGATGTCCTTGACCTCTTTGGCAGTGACCATGCTCCTGTTGTCTTCACTATCTCTAATGGTCGCTATCCCCACAACGCTCATCACCCCGATGTCCGTCCTAAACTTGTCCTTTGATTTCTCCCGTGCCAACTGGGATGCCTACCGGGACTCCATTCACACCCAGGTTGATGGCCACGACCTTACCCTCCAATCTACTGATGACATCTCTCACACTGCTGTCTTCCTGCACCAGATCTTGTCTGACGCCGTCGCCACCCATATCTCCTCCAAAGCCATCCACCCTCCACAGGCCAATTTTCTCCGTGGAGAGTCCCACCGCCTCTACCGCTCTTTTCTCCGCACTCGTACCGGGATACACTTACTGCCACCAGCAATTACGACACATCCGCAACCTGCTCACTGCGAAGAAACGCTGTGCCTGGCGCCAGACATGTACACAACTCAACACCATGCTCCCCATAAACTCTTCCAAGTATTGGTCTGTTTTCTACCGCCTTACTGGGAACCACACCACCCCCCAGTACCCTCTCCTCCTTAATGACCGTCCCCTTCCTGACAACCTCAGTAATGCCAACCACTTTGCCTCTCACCTCTTCGATGTTTTTTGCATCCCAAATTATCCCCACTTTGATTATTCACTCTTCCATGACGTCATGGACTGTACGAATACCTCTGTTCCTCCCCTTGCTCCTAGCTTCCAGTACTTGGCCCACACACCACCATTTGAACTTAACACTTCAATCACTACACAGGACATAAGCCTCACACTCCACACTAAACACAACACTGCTCCCGGCCACGACTGCATTACATACCGCCACCTCAAACACTGCCCTCCTTCCTTCCTTTCAGTCCTTGCCACCCTCTACAATGTCATCCTTGCCACTGGCTTCTATCCCGCCCTGTGGAATACCTCCCGTATCCTGATGTTCTCCAAACCCAACAAGCCTCCATCGATGCCTCTTCCTATCGTCCTATCTGTCTCCAATCGGTGTTCAGCAAGGTCTTGGAATCCATCCTTTCCCAGCGCATCAATCACCACCTCTGCCAGCTGGCCGTGATGGCCGAGCGGTTCTAGGTGCTTCAGTCCGGAACTGCGCTACTGCAGGTTCGAATCCTGCCTCGGGCATGGATGTGTGTGATGTCCTTAGGTTAGTTAGGTTTAAGTAGTTGTAAGTTCTAGGGGACTGATAATCTCAGATGTTAAGTCCCATCGTGCTCAGAGCCATTTGAACCATTTGAACCACCTCTGCCAAAACCACCTCCTCCCCAACACCAATGCGGCTTTCGACCTTCCTTCTCTGCTCATGACCAACTCCTCTGCCTCACTCATCTCCTCTCCCTCAAGCTTAACTCCCGTCGCTCCGCCATTTTTGTCTCCTCGACCTCGAAAAGGCCTACGACCGTGTCTGGCATCCCAGTCTCCTGTTTAAACTCCAAACCTAACCTACGCCCGTCCTATGAACTACATCCGCCTAATGGCCTCCTTCTTTCCCACGGCCCCTCCTATGTTACCATCCATAATGCCAATTCCCACACCTTCTACCCTTCTGCAGGTGTGCCCCAGGGCTCTGTCCTCTCCCCTCTCCTCTACCTCCTGCACATGGCAGATATGCCCCAACCCCCCCACCCTCCAGTACTCTTGCAATATGCTGATACACCGCATTCCTCGCTCTCGCTCCTACCCTGCAATGGTCCCAACGCCTTCTCCAGAATCACTTTGACCTTTTTGCTGCATGGTGTAACCAGTGGCTCCTGAAAATCAATCCTTCCAAGACCCAGGCAATCATCATAGGTCGTACCACTCGCTCCTTCCGGCTCCTGGATTTCTCCCTTACTGTCTGCGCCTGTCCTGTCCGCCTCACCCCCACCCTCACCTACCTTGGCCTCACCATTGACCGTCACCTCACCTGGATCCCTCATCTCCGCTCCATCCAATCCAAAGCCCACAGCTGCTTCCGACTCCTCAAACTCCTCTCTGGCCGGACATGGGGGTTGCACCTCTCTACCATCCTCCACACCTACAAATCCTTAATCCGTCCCATCCTCTGTTGTGCCAGTCCCTACTGGATATCTGCTCCCCCCCCCCAAATTCTATAAGTCCCTCCAGATCCTTGAGCGTCATTCACTTCACCTCGCCTTCCGTATATGCCTCCCCTCCCCTACGCAGATCCTCTATGATCTCATTCCTTTCCCCCATCTGCTCCTATTCCTTGAACATTTCCACATCCTCTACACCTCTCGCTGCCTTGATCCCCCTCACCCACTGGTTGCTCCTCTCCTCTCCCATCCTCGCCCCTGCCACGTCTTCACTGTTGTGTCTCCCCTGCCCTCCATCTCTACACCCTTCATCTCCTTTCCCAAGGTGGCTTCCACCAACTCCCCCTCCCGGATGGTGCCCTCTCTCCCTCCATTTATCCCTCCTATCAACACTGATCCTCACTCCATCTCCTTTCCTCTGTCCTTTTCCCGGGCTCCCTCTCCCCCCTTCCATCCTCTTTCTTCCCCACCTCCCCTCTCTCTGCCCCCTTCTCTCCCCTGAGTCCTTTTGCATTTCCCTCCTCTACCTCTTCACATTCCCTCTCATGTCTACCCTGCCCCTCTCCCCTTTTATGAGTCCTCTCCCTCCTTGGTCCCCCCTTTTTCGTTTTTCGTTACTCCCTCCTTGTTCTTCCCCCTCCTCCAGGTCCCCCCCCCCTCATCTCCCTTTGGTTCGGGAGTGTCATATTTGTGCCGCTATTTTCGTGCAGTGTTTTACAGTGAGTGTTTTACAGTGAGTGTTTTACAGTGAGTGTTCCGTGTTGTGTTTTTTGGGAGGTGTTGCGAACGGCCATCATACTGTCGCTGGGTGTGCTTTTTGTCTCTTGAGAACAAAAACCAGACTGTTGGCATGTTTTTTTAATTGTGTGTGTACTATGTTACTTGTCTGATTCCTGTGTGTTTTATTAACATTGCCAACCCCTTTTGCTTTCTGTTTTAATTTTCCGTATTTTTCCACCATTTCACACTTCAAGTCACCGTTTTATTGCCTGTTTTTCTTGTTTGTTTTCTTCTTCCGTTTTTTTAAAAAAGTCTGTAGGCTGTAGAGCAGCGTACTAAGCTGCTGCCAGCCCGCCCCCTTCGCGGGGAATTGAAAATCAAGAAAGAAAAAAAAATGCGTCTAGCTCCAACTACCATTCCGGGTTCAGAGCCCGTTAATTCCAGTCCCTCGGCCATAATCATGTCGGAAACCTTTTCACGTGAATCACCTGAGTAGAAAGAACAACTTCCCCAACGCACTGCCCTTTTATGCTTTGTTTTTGCGATACTACGGCTATCTGTATTTCTGCATATCGTACCTCACTGTATAATGTTGTACTGAACTGGCTAGTTAATAAGGATATCTGTTTCCCATAGACCAGGCTGGATAGCTGTGCTCGATAGCATGCCGCTTGCGGAATTCACAGAGGGGCACCGCCCAGCCAGCATGTGGCTAGGTGAATACCAGGCTGGTACCCACGTCCAGCCTCAGTTACAGGATTAGCAAATATTCAAATATTTACAAAACGTTCGTACACTTTCACACGGAATAACAGTAGACCCAGACAGATGGGACCAAGAATTTTCCCCCAGAGGGAAAAGGGTGGCGACAGGAAGAGCATCCAGCCACTCTCTACAGCTAACATTGCAAAATCCAGACCGAGACATCGATCCTGATTTGTTTAAATGAGAGAATTCGCTGGGATTCGTTGATGTTGATATGTTAGGACGTTTCCAGAACACGTAGAGTGGAAAGAAACTCATTTCATTTGTGAATTCATGAAGCCCTGTCTTATATGTGATCGGCATTCACTACAGTTGTCTGCTGCGTCTGGCGCACCGACAACACAGATTTTGCTTCCGAAAACGAAATAGCTGTATTAACTTTAGTCTCGAAGACGTACGGAGAAATTACCAAACAACATTGTCAAGTTTCGGTGGAAACAAAGACGCTTAACATATTGAAAATTGGTGGAAGGAAGGAAGATTGGATTTAACGTCTCATCGACATCGAGGTCATTAGGACGGAGCACAAGCTTGGATTGAGTCAAAGATGGGGAAGAAAATCAGCCCTGCCCTTTCAACGGAACCACACCGGCATTTTCCTGGAGCGATGTAGGGAAATAACGAAAAACCAAAATGTGGATGGCCGAATACGGATTTGAACAGTCGTCCTCCCGAATGCGAGTCCAGTGTACTAATCACTGAGCCACATCGGTCGGTCGTTTTGAAAATTTAGCTTTTACAATGTTCCATTTCCTACGACACAAAACGTCATTGACAAATTGTTACAACGTTAAAACAATGTTTCGTATATTTATACTGAGTTAAAATTTGATAGTCGAGTACCTATGTGCACACCCATACAAACAAGTGAAGCACTAGAATGGAAAAGAGGAAACGAAATAGAACTTCTCCACTGGTTGAGAGGGTATGTGATGTTATTCCAGTGATTGCAAAATGGAGTCTAATTTGCAAGGAACTTTGCAGTATGAGCCCAGTTTTCAGTGTGCCGTTGAGCCCTTCTCCCTCCTCTGGTCTGGATGCATGCACTGATTCAATTGGAAAGGGGGGCGTAAACCGTTGTGTTGTATCCTCTGGCCCCCTGTTTCCTGTTATAATCGATAATGACACTAAGACAGAGTTGCTGTCCAATCTGATCCCACATTTGGTCCACCGAGGACAGATATAGGGTGCTTACTGGCCACGGGACTACCTCAACATCAAGCAGACGGTTCATAGAAACAAGTGCAATGTGTGGACGAGCATTGTCCTGTTGAAAAATGGCACCGAGGTACTGTCGTCTGAGAGGTAGCACACGAGAATGCATGAGGTACTGTTTTGCGTTAGAGTTCCTTCAACTGCTACCAGTTGCAACCTGAAGTCACGCCCAACGGCCCCCGACGTCACGAAACTAGGAGTAACAATGCTGTGCCTCTCCAGAATATAACAAGATTATGACCTCTTCCCCTGTCGCCACCATGCTTGCGGAAGATGGTCGTCCAGAATAGTGGAGGACCGCAATTCATCGCCGAACACACAACGCGATGACATTCGTAAGTAGTCCGTGCTTCCCGCTCATGGCACCACACCAAGCAGAGCCGTTTGTTGTGTGGTGTTAACGACAGCCTACGCATCGGACAGTAATTACCTAGTCCAAGTGCTGCGACACTCCGACCAATGGCGTAAGATAACGCAAAATATTGCAGGGAATCAATTACTTGTTCTCCGATGGCAGGCGTAGATGTGAAGGCTTCACGGTGTGCTTGATGTGGAATACAGAGATCCTTCCTTGTGGTGGTTAGACAGAATCCTTGAGTACGAGTATTCCCGTCCTGACGTTCGCAAGCAGTCCAACATGGAGCCACTGTCACATGTGAAAGCCCCACATATTTGAATATACAGGGTCTAACGGATATAAGTGCAAATATTTCTATATGTGGTTCCTTCATATGTACACACATCAGTGTGTTGGTTGTTTTTTGTCTGCGTCAGACTGTCTTCCCACAAACATATCTCAAGCTTAAGACCCAATGTTTTCTGCATCGCTATACCTGGGCCGCGAAGCGAACAACGCCTGGGAGTATATAACATCCGATTAGTTTCCACGTCTCGACACCTCAGTAAGAGCCTGCTGCCCACGTATCCGAGGCCCACTAGCCTTGCAGAAAGCATGCAAACACAGGTTTGACATAAAGCAGGCATATACCTTTGCAGAATTATCTGATATACACCTACTTTATGGAGAAGCTAGGCAGTCTGCAGTAAGAGCAAAGGAGACCTGTCGTTTCAGATTCCCAATTTGCTGCATTCCGAAAGCAAGAACCTTCGCTGGAGCGCAACAACGACTACGAGACCCGGGATCTCTTCGCCCTCGATACGAGGGTCATAGGCCACAACGTAATGCTGCACCATTAAGACTTGAGGAGTAAATTCCACGTATTGTTGAAGAACAGCCTACGATAAGTACAAGAAGCTTGGCACGACAGGTGGGAACATCTCAGATGACCGTTCATGGCACAGTGCACGAAGAGTTATTGCATCCTTATCGCAATCAGAAAGTTCAGCACCTTCACGATGCGGACTATCCACAAAGAGCTACATTCCGTACCTGACACTTGGAACAGTGTGGAAACAATGCAGAGGTTCTTCCGAAAGTACTGGTGACAGATGAATCTACGTTCATTAGCGGCAGCCGTGTGTGAATATGCATAATATCACACCTGGGCAGACGGAAATCCTTATACCATTCGACGGGGTAGATTTCAAGTGAGATTTCCTCTAAACACGTGGGCCAGATTCGTCGGAGATCCATTAGATCTACCTGCGCGGCTGAGAGGTGCTCGTTACCTTCACCTGTTACAGTCTTCATAGCCCGAGTTCCTGGATAACATTCCACTTCAAGAACGTCTCGAGATGTAGTTTATGCACAGTGGGGTACCTTCTCGTACCAGTGGAAAGATTCGTCGGTGTATTGTGATCGCCTGTTTCCCAATCGATGAGTTGGAGTGGGAAGCCATGTGTGTTGGCCGCCCGTATCTCCTGACGAAAATTCACTGTACGTCAGTGAGCTCGTCTACAGAAAGAAATGTCATCAACGGTGAAACCACTCTAAGATGACAAATCTGGGACGAGTCAGAGCATTGTTGTATCATCGCTTACAAGCCCGCCGTGAAGCTGACAGAGGCTATTTCGAACATTTGCTTTAAAGGACGTGACAGAAATCAGGGTTGTTATTCTCTTATGGAAGCTCGTAAGCGCCTTAATTCCATCTGTTATGCACATTAAAACAAACAATAGAAAGATAAGCACTGGAAATGCCAGGATAAGCTTCAAATCCTCATTCAGAGGTTTTTACGCCTTTGCAATCACCTTCGTCCTTGTTTGTGGTAATGGACACTTCAGATACCACAAATAATGATTGATAACTGATTATTATTTCACACTAAGAAAGTGTGTACGACAAATAATGCCTTTTTGGGGTACGTAAGAACCATGACAGAATTATGCATTTGTTGCTAGTTGTGGGAGACTGACCTCCACATTTGACATCGCAGGACGTGCCGCACCGCTTTACCCGTCTCAGTAGCCCCTCCTCTCATCTCAGGGAAACGTTAACGGCTTGCTTGCACCACGCATTACGTATAGATACTACCTTACCTAAAAACATACGACTTGAAACATCTACAAATATTTGTCTGTAAATGACATAAATACTAATGTTATGTTTTCCAGTATACCGTCCTCACCAACGAACAGAAATGTCTCCACTTATATCCAATATGCCTTGTGTGTCCTATCAAGCCTGGTAACGGCACTAAATACGAACAACACTAATGCACGGTGGTGGCCGTCCTATCTGTATCAGTAGTAGGACTACCTGTGTACGGCCCCACATTCCATTGTAGCCAAATTTATTCAAGATGGCGGCGATGACGTCATCCAAGATGGCGACATGTAGGCTTTGACACAGCACACGACGTCATCCAAGATGTCGGATTTTGGCGGGAAGTTTGAATTTTGGTGGAAAGATAGGGCAACTGGGCTACCTCTATTAACCTAACCCTCCAGAAAAAAATTGGCGGGAAATTCAAATTCCAGCAGGATAATGCGTCTCACCTAGGAAAATGGTGGGAGAAAGGGACTTGTCTTTATTATTTAACCACTTTCAAGCATGTATGTTCTCTAGAGCCCAACTGACTTAGTTGATATCATCACCACCAGAGAGCGCCACTGTGGCATCATCCAAGATGGCGACTGTGACGCCAATCAAGATGGCTGCACGCAGTGTATGGACGATGTGGTATAAGACTGTACACTTGGCCTACCTCCACAAACCTAAACCCCTCCACCCCAATAAAAGTAACGCAATGTTCAAATTCCAACATCATAATGCAGCACACCGACAATAATGGCGGGAAAAACGGACTTGTCTTTATTATTTAACCAATTTCAAGCACTTGTGTTCTCCACTGGGTCTGGACTGCTACTGGCTTAGTTCATTTCGCTGCCACCAGAGGGCGATTTCCTGACATCAGATCATGACGCAAGTACCATTATTCAAGATGGCTGCACCCACTGTGTCCAATACCATGAGGTCCAGGGTCTACTTCATATCACTGGCACCAGAGGACGCTACCAAGACGTCGTGTGATGACATGATCATCTGCTCTCTCTCATGCACGCGCGTTATAACCAGATATGCCCCGAACCTCCGGCCCACGTGCATCTGGCCGCTTACATCGTACACCCTCGGCCGCCACCTCCATACACGTGCTGGACATAGTCTTCTGTAAATATGCTAAAACCCACATTGCACATTTAACCTATCAATTACCGAAATACTTAATTGCATTTGAATTTACAATTTCATATACCTATGAAAAATGTTTACTATACTTTCAACTACCTAGTTACTACTACGTTTCAAGGACCAGACCCACACCTCTTCCTAGGAACCATCGCCGAGTTTGAATTGTGGCAGTAAAGAAAGGCCATTTGCACTTTCGCTACCAACGTAAAAAACCTGGGGGGGGGGGGGGGGGGAGGAGAAAAGACACTTCTACTAACCACATCCATCCGACAGCCACTTCCTCCTAGGACCCGGCGCCAAATGTGAAATCTGCCAGTAAACAAAGCTCACTTGCGTTTTCACTACCTACGTAAGAAAACTGCTGCAAACGAAGCTCACCACCACCACTAACCAAGTCGCCAGACCGCCACCTCTTCCTAGGGGCAGGTGGAAAAAGGACTCAGCCTGCACTAGCCTGATGGAGAGAGGAAGGAGTGTACTTCATTTATTTGGGAGCAGTTTATATAGGGATGGAGTATATGCATTGCCGAACACACGCTCTGACATACTCCACACATACGGGCCTGCTAATTATTCCTATGTAACTCATGTACAAATCTGTACACACGCTGTTACTAATTGTAAACCGTCAAAAATAACACATTTCACAACCTATAGACATGCCAACCACTCATAAAAAATTCAGGGCATTTTCGTCCAGACATCTGAACAACTCATAAATTGTCAAAATAATAATCCATAAAAAAGACTCTGCTTGGTAATAGTCAACTGCCTAAATCATACATCAGCCTTTATTGAAACAATTAGAGGCAGCACCACCACCAAGTGTATTCGCCACTGAGTCCATAGCCCAACTGACTTAGTTCATATCGATGCCACTAGAGGACGCTGTAGTGACACAAGTACTATAATCTTAGATGGCGCCACCTAGTGGATTCACCATGAGATCCAGACCCGAACTGGCTTAGTATTTTTCCCCACCGACAGAGGGCGCCACGGTGACACCAACTAATAACACAAGTACAGTTATCCATAATTGCGGCAAACTGTGTGTTCTCCACGAGGTCTAATACTCAGTACCACCAGCAGAGGACACTGTCGCCCCTTTGGTGATGTAAACCAAGATGGTGAGGGAAAACTACTCAGCCTGCTCTGGGATGCTGGGGAGAGTAAGGTTGCAGTGCACTCTATTTATTTTCAAACAACTTATTTCACGATAGAGTGTTTCTGAAAGTATTTGTATGGAGTGTAGCCATGTATGGAAGTGAAACATGGACGATAAATAGTTTGGATAAGAAGAGAATAGAAGCTTTCGAAATGTGGTGCTACAGAAGAATTCTGAAGATTAGATGGGTAGATCACATAACTAATGAGGAAGTGTTGAATAGGATTGGGGAGAAGAGAAGTTTGTGGCACAACATGACCAGAAGAAGGGATCGGTTGGTAGGACATGTTCTGAGGCATCAAGGGATCAACAATTTAGTATTGGAGGGCAGTGTGGAGGGTAAAAATCGTAGAGGGAGACCAAGAGATGAATACACTAAGCAGATTCAGAAGGATGTAGGTTGCAGTATGTACTGGGAGATGAAGAAATTTCCACAGGATAGAGTAACATGGAGAGCTGCATCAAACCAGTCTCAGGACTGAAAACCACAACAACAACAGAGTATATCACTTACACGGATACAAAAGAGCCACCCTAATGTGCTTGGCGTCATGTTACACAGACCACAGACACGCAACCAACTCGTAATTTCATTACAAAGTAGCAAACTAATAAAACGTTCTCAGGTTTCCAACTACATCAATTGCTTAAAACTATACTAGCTTTCGGCCAAGCATTCCTTGGCCATTGTCAAGTGTTATGACTGCCAGCGGGCTGTTGGTGCACCCTTTCGTACGCTACCTGCCGGCTGTGAAGTCACTGGTGACATTGCCATATATGGGCATGTTTTGAGTCGGCGTTCGGTGTGCCCTCTTCAACCGCGCGATCTCTGGATCCCACGTAAGGTTGAGCTGCAAGCCGCCGTCTCTATTCAGGGTGTATGCGTTAATTTTTACTTCACTCATCACCATAATCATCATTTAAGACTGATTATGCCTTTCAGCATTCAGTCTGGAGCATAGCCCCCTTATAAAATTCCTCCACGATTCCCTATACAGTGCTAACATTGGTGCCTCTTCTGATGTTAAACCTATTACTTCAAAATCATTCTTAACCGAGTCCAGGTACCTTCTCCTTGGTCTGCCCCGACTCCTCCTACCCTCTACTGCTGAACCCATGAGTCTCTTGGGTAACCTTGCTTCTCCCATGCGTGTAACATGACCCCACCATCTAAGCCTGTTCGCCCTGACTGCTACATCTATAGAGTTCATTCCCAGTTTTCTTTTATTTCCTCATTGTGGACACCCTCCTGCCATTGTTCCCATCTGCTAGTACCTGCAATCATCCTAGCTACTTTCATATCCGTAACCTCAACCTTGTTGATAAGGTAACCTGAATCCACCCAGCTTTCGCTCCCATACAACAAAGTTGGTCGAAAGATTGAACGGTGCACAGATAACTTAGTCTTGATACTGACTTCCTTCTTGCAGAAGAGAGTAGATCGTAGCTGAACGCTCACTGCATTAGCTTTGCTACACCTCGCTTCCAGTTCTTTCACTACGTTGCCATCCTGTGAGAATATGCATCCCAAGTACTTGAAACCGTCCACCTGCTCTAACTTTGTTCCTCCTATTTGGCACTCAATCGGTTTATATTTCTTTCCCACTGACATTACTTTCGTTTTGGAGATGCTAATCTTCATACCATAGTCCTTACATTTCTGATCTAACTCTGAAATATTACTTTGCAAACTTTCAATCGAATCTGCCATCACAACTAAGTCATCCGCATATGCAAGACTGCTTATTTTGTGTTCACATATCTTAATCTCACCCAGCCAGTCTATTGTTTTCAACATATGATCCATAAATAATATGAACAACAGTGGAGACAGGTTGCAGCCTTGTCTTATCTCTGAAACTACTCTGAACCATGAACTCAATTTACCGTCAACTCTAACTGCTGCCTGACTATCCATGTAAAGACCTTTAATTGCTTGCACAAGTTTGCCTCCTATTTCATAATCTCTTAGAACAGACAATAACTTTCTCCTACGAACCCGGTCATATGCCTTTTCTAGATCTATAAAGCATAGATATAATTCCCTGTTCCACTCATAACACTTCTCCATTATTTGCTGTAAGCTAAAGATCTGGTCTTGACAACCTCTAAGAGGCCTAAACCCACACTGATTTTCATCCAATTTGTCCTCAACTAATACTCGCACTTTCCTTTCAACAATACCTGAGAAGATTTTACCCACAACGCTGATTAAAGAGATACCTCTGTAGTTGTTACAATCTTTCCTGTTTCCATGTTTAAAGATTGGTGTGATTACTGCTTTTGTCCAGTCTGATGGAACTGATGGATTGTCGTTGGAGGCATGAAGACTGATTTGATCTTGTGTCTTTTCAACAGGCGGCTTATCTTGTCCGACATAGAGCCACACAATGGCAGCAAAGCAAGTTTCTTTTCCTGCTCTTCGTCGGTGGTCTTATTCTGATATTTCCCAGAAATCATTTCTTTCACTTGATGGGTGTTGGAGCCGTTATTCCCGAAAACCTTCTGTAGGTGACTCAGTTCGTGGGGCAGATTTGTTGTCAGTAGTAGGGCAAGGTTTCTGTCGCCCCACTCACCTCAGTTGCCAAATTTATTCAAGATGACAGCGATGATGTCATCCAAGATGGCGGCATGTAGACTTGGCAACAGCGCACGACGTCATCCAAGATTGCGGCTTTTGGCGGGGAAAATAGGCCAATTGTGCTACGTCCACTAACCTATACCCGGGCCGCTGAAACATTGCACTTGACGTTTGCGTATGAAGTTGGCAGCGTAACAGAGTAACAAGTGAAGAACGATAGGCGCTAGGCGTTCAGCGTGGGGCGCCAGCCAATCACAGCGCAGTGAGCACTGCTGTTACTCACGTGCTGTGACGTCAAAGTTCCCGCGTTGCCGGCTTTGTTTAGTGCATGTGTATACAACGTGAGTTGTGTGTTGTTTACCGCGTGTTTTCGTTGTACTGTGTGCTATGTCGTTGTGACTTTTGTTACGTTGTGAGTTTACGTACTTGGAAAATGCCACCGAAAAGACTTCGTTCACCTAGTGACAATCCTTTGCGTCGAGGGGTGCCACTAAACAGCCAGGCACTGGAGTTGCTACGCAGAACTCGTGAGTTTTACGAGCAGGAGAAAAACTACGTAAGCATTCATGGACAGCCATCAATTCCTGCCGACAAAGTGGTGGAACGTACGTCGAAGACTCTTGGTATTAGTGCAAGAACGGTAGTAAGTAAGGGAGTATTACTACAAAACTTGGAAGATACTGAAGTGAGCCGTAATGATTCCGAGCTGTCTGGATCAAATAATACATTTTTATCAACCCCGGGAAAGAAGAAAAAGCGGCGAAGTCCTGTCACAGATTTAGATTCTTTCCAGACTGATGCAGTTCGTAGGCATGTTTATGCTTACTACAGCAGAAAAGAGTATCCGACTGTAGCTAAGTTATTAATCTCTTTAAAAGAAAGTGAACTCTTCAGGGGTGGTAAAACATCACTAAAAATTGTGCTAAAAAATATGGGTTTCCGTTACAAAACGCTAGACGGACGCAAAGTACTGTTAGAGAGGGCACATATTGTTACCGCTCGTAGCATTTTCTTGCACAAAATTGTGGGCAGAGACATTCATTCCATAATTTGGCTAGACGAAACGTGGGTTAATGCCGGGGAAGCTGTCAGTAAATGTTGGACGGATAACACACCCAGCAGTAGCGGCCATCAGCCGACGGGAAGAGGAGCTAGATTAATTGTGGTCCATGCAGGCTCCTCCAGTGGTTTTGTCCCTGACGCACTTTTAGTTTTTAGATCAAAAAAGACTGGTGATTACCATGAAGATATGGATCACGCACGATTTGTTGAGTGGTTCAGGAACCTTTTAAAACAATTTCCTGTCCCTACAACAATTGTAATGGACAATGCTCCATATCATTCGGTGATACAGAACAAAGCGCCAACTACAAATGATCGGAAAGAAGTTATGGTGCAGTGGTTACAGGATCGAAATATTGCAGCGGATATGGGTATGACAAAGGTTCTGTTATATTCTCTTGTTAAAGAAAATAAGCCTACGACACCTACATACGTAGTAGACGAAATTGCCAAGGAGCAGGGTCATACTGTAATAAGGCTGCCACCATATCACTGCCATTTCAACCCTATTGAGTTAGTATGGAGTGACGTAAAAATGTATGTAAGGAACAACAACAAGTCCTTTACAATAACAGAGGTGGAAAAGCTGTTGCGTGAAGCTCTTGTGACTGTGGATGCAGCCTCGTGGAGAAAAAAAGTAGAGCACGTCGAGAAGCTTATACGAGCAGCACAGACAATAGAAGGCATTATCAGTGGCCATGAACAATTAATGATTTGTCTTGCCGATGACGACGATGAAGACGGTTTTAGCGATGAATCGCACAACAGTGACGATGGCGAGCTGGATGGAATTGCGCCATTATCGCTGTAAATTGGTGAGTGAAAAAATTCTAATATTGGTTATTTATTGCAATCTCGGTTATTATTTATTTTGTAAACTACGTATATTATTGATTTTAAAGTACCAGTCGTCAGATGCTTGTTTTTTGTATTTCTTTGCTCCGTTATCGAAAGGGTGCGCATTGTTATGCTTTTACATGCATTATTATACGGTTGTTTACTTCCTGTCATTGTAGTACAACTAAAAACGAGTTTTTATATACATTGTAATTGCTCAATCGCTTGCATTTACGAGACGGGACGGAAAACTGTATCGTCTGCTGTGTGTATAGAGGCTGCTGTTGCAACATCGCTATTACAGTATAGCCAACCTAACTAGACAAAAAGAGAACTGTCAAGTGCAATGTTTCGCCGGCGGGGGTATAGCCCTCGAGAAAAAAAGGAAGGAATTTTGAATTTTGGCAGGAAAGTACACCAATTGGGCTATGTCCACTAACATAAACCTCCAGATAAAATAGGCGGGAAGTTTGAATTCCAACAGGATAATGGCAGGCTTCTCATTATTATTTATTATCATTTATTATTATTTATGTTCATTTAGTACTATTATTCATTATCATTTATTAACATCCATTACCATTCATTATCATTTATTATCATTTCTTATTATTTATTATTATTATTGGTCTACCTCCACTAGAAAATTCCCTCCAAATTCTAGTTCCATAACGACAATGGCTGCAAAACCATACTTGTCTTTATTATTATTCATTATCATTCATCATTTATTATTATTTATTATCACTTATTATTTTTATTATTTATTATCATTTATTATTATTTATTATTATTGGCCTACCTCCACTAACATTGAAAATGCTGCCATGTTCAAATTCACACGCCATAATCTCTGGAAAACCGTACTTCTATTTATTATTATTATCATTTACTATTATTTATAAGCATTCATTATCATTTATTATTATTTATTATTATTTATTCAAGATGGTCCATTTTTGTGACAAGAAAGCGCGAGGTGGATCCACCTTTCAAACACTACCCGTACGTGGCGTATTGTGAATCCGCATCTGAACACTGCTCCCGATGTAACTCGCGGCGGATCCACATTCGAACGTTAACTCGAGTCTGCCACAGCTCCTGAGAGCCTTCTGTGAGGCGTATATATTATCATTGGTCTGTGTTTATGTATATAATATTAAATGCCCTAATCTCGGTGAGAGAGCTGTGTATGTACATAAAAGTATTTGCTTGTTTGACTACATGTATGCGTAATTTAGTACGTTTAATTTTTGACTGATTATGACTATCTGTGGAAAAAGGAATTATTATGTTCTATTGAGCTGGGTTGTATGTGGGGGGCGTAAATGCTTGTACAAAACTGTTATAACGGGGTGGGTGGCATATAAGTAGAACAGTGTTTACATGTCGAGTTGGATATGCAGGGAGGATAGAGATCTGCGCTATTCAAGAAACCAAATGTACTGTGTATGTGGTTAGACAATAGCTGGAGAGCAGGTGTAGAGAGAGCCCACATCGGCATGCTGGTCCTGGGGCTGAGTGGACGGCTGTTTAGATGGATAGATATGTGGTTTTGAAATACCTAAGACGGCGATCGCATTTTCGGCGAATGGTCAAGACAAGGTCCTGTTGCAGTAAATGAGGTCGTTCTGTTTCTAAACAAGCTGCAGAAGGTAATGGATATGTCTTTCTCGGACTTAAATTGCTGACATCAGATGCGCAAAGATCTGGAAAGTGGATCAGCAAAACAATGTGTAGGGTGTGCCTAAAGCCAAGTTGGAATTTTACTGTAGCATGCAGGTTCGGGAAAGGTGACACGTTTCGCACTGGGCGCAGCCATCTTGAATAATGGTAATTGCCTAATCATCTGACATGATGACAGAGCGCTCTGGTGCTTATGTTAGGAGCTAAACACAGTTGACCTTGGAGCCATTTTTGTTAGGTAAACAAATTGTATGATCTTCTGCCAAAATTCAAACACCCTACCAAAATCGGACATCTTGAATGAGGGCCTCTGCTGGTGGCGATGTGCACTAACCCAGCTGGACTCCGGACCTCGTGGCGAACACACGGACATGAGATAAATAATAATAAATTATAATAAATATTAATAAAAGATCATAAATGATAATAAATAATAATAAATAATTGACGGAGATTCGAATTGTGAAATTATTTTGGTGAAGGTCACGGTTAAAGCAGGCTCAGACATGGTAATTGGATGTCTCTATAGGCCCCCGGGCTCAGCAGCTGTTGTGGCTCAGCACCTGAAGAATAATTTGGAAAATATTTCGAGTAGATTTCCCCACCATGTTATAGTTCTGGGTGGAGATTTTAATTTGCCGGATATAGACTGGGAGACTCAAACGTTCATAACGGGTGGCAGGGACAAAGAATCCAGTGAAATATTTTTAAGTGCTTTATCTGAAAACTACCTTGAGCAGTTAAACAGAGAACCGACTCGTGGCGATAACATATTAGACCTTCTGGTGACAAACAGACCCGAACTATTTGAATCAGTTAATGCAGAACAGGGAATCAGCGATCATAAAGCGGTTACTGCATCGATGATTTCAGCCGTAAATAGAAATATTAAAAAAGGTAGGAAGATTTTTCTGTTTGGCAAAAGTGACAAAAAGCAGATTTCAGAGTACTTGGTGGCTCAACACAAAAGTTTTGTCTCAAGTACAGATAGCGTTGAGGATCAGTGGACAAAGTTCAAAACCATCGTACAATATGCGTTAGATGAGTATGTGCCAAGCAAGATCGTAAGAGATGGGAAAGAGCCACCGTGGTACAACACCCGAGTTAGAAAACTGCTGCGGAAGCAAAGGGAACTTCACAGCAAACACAAACATAGCCAAAGCCTTGCAGACAAACAAAAATTACGCGAAGCGAAATGTAGTGTGAGGAGGGCTATGCGAGAGGCTTTCAATGAATTC
Source organism: Schistocerca gregaria (assembly GCF_023897955.1). Classification (NCBI taxonomy): domain Eukaryota; kingdom Metazoa; phylum Arthropoda; class Insecta; order Orthoptera; family Acrididae; genus Schistocerca; species Schistocerca gregaria. Next base: position 863,690,479 of record NC_064931.1, on the reverse strand, counting down.
GAAAGTAAAGTTCTATGTACTGACTTGGCAGAAAATCGTAAGAAATTTTGGTCCTATGTCAAAGCGGTAGGTGGATCAAAACAAAATGTCCAGACACTCTGTGACCAAAATGGTACTGTTGACAAAATGGTAGATATCGAAATAAACGACAGAGGAATAGAGAAACAATTAAAATCGCTCAAAAGAGGAAAGACCGCTGGACCTGATGGGATACCAGTACGATTTTACACAGAGTACGCGAAGGAACTTGCCCCCCTTCTTGCAGCGGTGTACCGTAGGTCTCTAGAAGAGCGAAGCGTTCCAAAGGATTGGAAAAGGGCACAGGTCATCCCCGTTTCCAAGAAGGGACGTCGAACAGATGTGCAGAACTATAGACCTATATCTCTAACGTCGATCAGTTGTAGAATTTTGGAACACGTATTATGTTCGAGTATAATGTCTTTTCTGGAGACTAGAAATCTACTCTGTAGGGATCAGCATGGGTTTCGAAAAAGATGGTCGTGTGAAACCCAGCTCGCGCTATTCGTCCACGAGACTCAGAGGGCATTAGACACGGGTTTACAGGTAGATGCCGTGTTTCTTGACTTCCGCAAGGCGTTTGACACAGTTCCCCACAGTCGTTTAATGAACAAAGTAAGAGCATACGGACTATTAGACCAATTGTGTGATTGGATAGAGGAGTTCCTAGATAACAGAACGCAGCATGTCACTCTCAATGGAGAGAAGTCTTCCGAAGTAAGAGTGATTTCAGGTGTGCTGCAGGGGAGTGTCATAGGACCGTTGCTATTCACAATATACATAAATGACCTGGTGGATGACATCGGAAGTTCACTGAGGATTTTTGCAGATGATGCTGTGGTGTATCGAGAGGTTGCAACAATGGAAAACTGTACTGAAATGCAGGAGGATCTGCAGCAAATTGACGCATGGTGCACGGAATGGCAATTGAATCTCAATGTAGACAAGTGTAATGTGATGCGAATACATAGAAAGATAGGTCCCTTATCATTTAGCTACAAAATAGCAGGTCAGCAACTGGAAGTAGTTAATTCCATAAATTATCTGGGAGTACTCATTAGGAGTGATTTAAAATGGAATGATCATATAAAGTTGATCGTCGGTAAAGCAGATGCCAGACTGAGATTCATTGGAAGAATCCTAAGGAAATGCAATCCGACAACAAAGGAAGTAGGTTACAGTACGCTTGTTCGCCCACTGCTTGAATACTGCTCAACAGTGTGGGATCCGCACCAGATAGGGTTGATAGAAGAGATAGAGAAGATCCAACGGAGAGCAGCGCGCTTCGTTACAGGACCATTTAGTAATCGCGAAAGCGTTACGGAGATGATAGATAAACTCCAGTGGAAGACTCTGCAGGAGAGATGCTCAGTAGCCCGGTACGGGCTTTTGTTAAAGTTTCGAGAACATACCTTCACCGAAGAGTCAAGCAGTATATTGCTCCCTCCTACGTATATCTCGCGAAGAGACCATGAGGATAAAATCTGAGAGATTAGAGACCACACAGAAGCATACCGACAATCCTTGTTTCCACATACAATACGTGACTGGAATAGAAGGGAGAACCGATAGAGGTACTCAGGGTACCCTCCGCCACACACCGTCAGTGGCTTGCGGAGTATGGATGTAGATGTAGAACTAGAGCAGCTGTGCGAATGCAGAGACGTGTTGAAGTGTATCGATCTGTAAGAGTTAACTTTGATGTCCTCTAGACGACCGAATAGCGAAGTAATAGTATGTGTTGAGCAGCTTTGGTAATCAAGTCAGATTTTGGGAAGATGATTGATTTGGGTTGGAGTGTTATTCGATTTGATGCAGATTGTTCGCTTGACTACTTCTGTACATTTGCTTCCTTTATTTAGTTGAGTGAAGATCGATTGTGGTGTGTTGGATACACGCTTGTCTGTTCTCTAGACCTGGGACAGACCTTAGTTGGCGTGTAAATTACAGCCAAGATCTCGTTTCTAGTTAGTCAGTGGTTTACAGCATGCTGCACATAGATGAAGTTCGGCGTTTGTAGAGAATTAATTTGAAGTCTATATCTTGGGTATTATGATGAACTAGTGATTGGTAGGTTGTAGCCTAGTGCATGATATTGAGAAGTACAGCTAAAATAGTGTAATATTATGGGGAAAGTACATGTGTTCTTGCAGTCTATGAATCTGAGGTTGTTTGTAGAAAAGCGAACAGACAAGGAAGGAGAGACAGCAAGGCGTTTGTGCTGAGGGGAGATGATGCTGAATTTGTAAAAAGAGTTCTGAGGGTGACTTAGGTCCGTTGATGTAAGAGGGAAGATTAGCTCTGAATGTCGGGTCTGTAGAGAGAAAGAGCAGGTTGACGGTGCTTTCCAAAAATTGGAGAGCATTGGGGTATATAGACGCTGTAGGAATAGGAAATTTTTTTCGCATGCTGTAGAGATGTACTGGATAAGTACACTGTTTTGTGTCCAATGTGCATATACTGTATTATAAAGTTAAAGTAGTATACATTGTGTAGCGTCTGTATATATGGCACTGTAAAGTTAATATTGTTTATGTTATGTGATGAGTTGAGAGGAAGTCGTAAGGATGGTAGAGATATTTCCAGAGTAACAGGGGTCAAGAGAGTGTATTTCCGATACTTGGCTCATTGTCGAATGCCAGTCAATTGAGAGCGCAATAGTAACATTTAACTGTAAGTATAATGACATCAACGACTTCGGTCTGTTTGTTTCTAGTTACTCAGTGGTTTACAGGATGCTGTACTCGGACAAATTTTGGTGTGTTCTTGTAGTCTATGAGTGTGGAGATGTTTCTAGAAAAAAAAGCGAGAAGGCAAGGAGAAGAGAAAGTAACGCATTTGTGTTGAGGGGAAGCGATCGCCGAAATTGTGGAACAATTCTCAGAGGGACATCTGTCCGTTGATGTAGAAGGGCTGATTACCGCTGAGTGTCACGTGCGTAGAAAGAAAGAGCAGGTTCACAGCGCTTCCTTAGGAATGGAGAGCATTGGGGCATATAGTCGGTATTGTAAAGTTACTGTGGCTTACATTGTGTAGGCTTTGTATATAATGGATTGTAAAGTTAGTATTGCTTATGTTGTGGGATGAGTTGAGAGGATGACTGTGTATGTGTGTGTGTGTGTGTGTGTGTGTGTATGTGTGTGTGTGTGTGTGTGTGTAAATTGAGGGGGCTTTGGAGGTAATTTAGCGATCTCTGTAAAAGTAAGCCTCAGAAAGAAAAGCAGGATGGTACTTCGATAACGGGTCCTTAGGAAATTAGTCCTGTAAATTCGATAAGAAGGAATAAGAATGATTAATCGGTTGTTCTGGGATATAGGAGGGTTGAGAACTTTTGCGTATATTGAGAGCTGGAAGGGTAGGAGGTTAGGAGCGCATTCAGTATTTTCGTGAACAAGTTCTGTTAGGGTAACAATTTGGATTTACAAATAAGCTGAGAAAACTAAAGCGAGCGTTAACTATTTCTGGGGGGCACAATACAATTTTGGAGAGGTTGACTGGGCTCTTATTTTTTTTTTTTTTTTTACATTATATAATGATCGTTTTAGATTGTGAGGGGAGGGCAGCACTGGAGTGTGTGTGAACTCGCTCTCGACTAGTCTGACAACAGACGTGAAGGTGGAGATGTGTCGCAAATAGGCCGGCAAGCAATGGAATGCGGCCTTAACCTGTGTGTGGACAGCACTGAGTTACGACGGTGACAGGCGACGCGCGCGGCCTGGCGTCTTGGTGATATGAAACTCTCCGGTGTTAGGTGTGAATGCGGTTGTCAGCAAGTCATGTTTGAGGGGTCGAACAGAGACCTTTGAGTGAATTGAGAGCTGTCGGACGTGTGACTTAGTGTGGGAAAGGTTGATTGCGCGCGTCTATTGAGTTATTTTGCTATGCGTTATTTGGACAGATTACGAGTACTGATGATGTTTACAGTTATGTGTACTGCAATATTTAGGAGCAGTTTGATATTGTGCACTGAAATTAGGAGCTGTTTGCGTGTCTGCCGACGTGCAACATGACACCAGGTCGGTCAGGGCGAGTGTTTTTTGTTTGAGAGTGATAGATATACTAGATGCAAATATAAAATGTACGTTAAGTACTTGTGGGACGCTATAGAATATGAGAGAGTTCGAGTTGGTTATTATTCTTTCTACTTGGAGGTTTTGGTAGATCGAATTGCTGAGGCAAGTAGCTACGAGACCGCGAGGGACGTGATTGCAGCATATCTCCGTCTCTCAGCGGTTAACTACAGGATGGGCGAGCGATGTTCTCGGCTTACGTACTGGGGGTGTGCTCTGGCCATGTCCTAGACCGTGTGGATTAAACAACAGTATTCGGCCCATAGTTTAGCTTGAATATTTACAGAGGAGTGTGTCCGACGCGAGTGTAAAGGTCCACGCTGTGACGTGGGCGGTCTCGCGCTCGTGGTGTGTGAGAGAGGCAAAGTCGACGATTTTGAATCATCGCAGGTGACTTAGGTTAGTGGCTTCGTTTGCCACAATTTTCTTGTGTTGGTAGCGAAACACGAATTGACCATCAGCATTCAAACTTGGCTTATTTGTATAGAAAAAAATGTGACATACGTTAATGTAGGTTGGTGCACGTTAGTAAACGGCAGTACACATTAGTACATGTTAGCGGACGAACATGGGTCGGTAGGGATGGTTCAAATGGCTCTGAGCACTATGGGACTCAACTGCAGTGGTCATTAGTCCCCTAGAACTTAGAACTACTTAAACCTAACTAACCTAAGGACATCACACACATCCATGCCCGAGGCAGGATTCGAACCTGCGACCGTAGGAGTCGCACGGTTCCGGACTGCGCGCCTAGAACCGCGAGACCACCGCGGCCGGCGTCGATAGGGACTTTAACTATTTCATTCCTAGTCCAGGTGGGGGTGGCACTGCTGAAAATTGATTCCCGGTCTAGGTGGACGTGGAAGCTTTCCGCATCAGAGATGTTAATTAATTGATCAATTTAATTAAGTAGTGATGGGAACTTTGTTACATTCACTTGCGGCGGTACTAAGCTCGGCGCGCGCTGGCTCACGTGTACGCGCGTGTGTTTTCGCGACGATCTTCGATTAGGTAAATGCAGAATGTGGATTGAATAATGAGAGTGGGTTGCTGAATTAACTTAGCGAGGGACGTCGTGGCGAGCGCATGTGCTGGACCACTTGTTGTGACGTCATGGCCGATTCCACTCTCGAGCAAACTTTGGCGCCAAACGTGCGGCAGGGCATTCTTTGTTAACCAGGTGCTGGATCAACCGACCGACCGTTATGAAGGCTCCATCGGCAGGTTCCAACCTGTCCAGCGAACAGCTTTGGCGCCAACTGGTCGGTGGGGGCGGACTCCACTGTCCACGAAAACATGGTTACATCGCTGGACCAACGCGGGCCTGCGAAGCGAGCCGGCGGCAGCAGGCTGTGACGTGAGCGGCAGCTGGACCGGCAGCGGGCACTGACACATCCGACGGCCGTCACGTGAGCCGAGCGGTGGCGCGCGGCGGCGACCATATGAACTAATTCAGTTGGAATGGGGACCTCGTGGCGGTTGGACTGCGACCTCTAGAATGTGTACTAACTCTGTTGGAGAACAAGTGATGACGGTACTGTCTGAAATAAAGACTTCAGTCCTTTTCCCACGAATTCACAGGAGGTGACTTAAGTTAGTAACTTTATTATCATTTGACGCGATTTTCATAGCTTAGGAGTGAAACAATAAGTGACAGCGAATAATTCAAACTTCGTATGATGAAAAGGACTTAGGTTAGTGCATATGCCCAATTGGTCTCTTTTTTTTTTCGTAGGTGTGACAGATTATCGTGTTGGAATTTGAATTTGTGACAGATTTTTTGTTACAGATGTAAGGGAATTGACTTTCTTGCCACAAAAATAGACCATCTTGAATAAATAATAAAAAATGATAATAAATGCTAATAAATAATTGTAAATGATAATAATTATAAACAGAAGTACAGTTTTCCAGAGATTATGGTGTGTGAATTTAAACATGACAGGATTTTCTATGTTACTGGAGGTAGCCCTATAATAATAAATAATAATAAATGATACTAAATAATAGTAAATAATAAACGATAATAAATAATAATAAATAATAAATGATAATAAATAATAATAAATAATACTAAATGATGAATGATAATAATAATAATAAATACAAGTATGATTTTGCAGCCATTATCGTTTTGGAATTTGAATTTGGAGGGAATTTTGTAGTGGAGGTACACCAATAATAATAAATAATAATAATAATAAATGATAAGAAATTATAATGAATGGTAATGAATGTTAATAAATGATAATGAATAATAATAATTGAACATATATAATAATAAATTATAATTAATAATAATGAGATGCCTGCCATTATCTTGTTGGAATTCAAACTTCCCGCCTATTTTTTCTGGAGGTTTAGGTTAGTGGATGTAGCCCAATTGGTCTATCTTCCTGCCAAAATTCAAAATTCCCACCTTTTTTTCTCGTGGTCTAGGTTAGTAGACACAGCACAATTGGCCTGTTTTCCCGCCAAAAGCCGCCATCTTGGATGACGTCGTGCGCTGTTGCCAAGTCTACATCTCGCCATCTTGGATGATGTCAATGCACCCATCTTGAATAAATTTGGCAACAATGGAAAGGGGGCCACACGAACCTTGCCCTACTACTGTTGTCATCTGATATTACTCTCGCACGATGCACCAATGTTTGTAATAGTGTGCACTTCTGTGCTGGATGATGATGGCTGGTGGTGTGCAGGTACAGGTCTTTGTGGGTGGGTTTTCTGTAGACGCTGTGACTAAGGCATCCATTTCATTTATGGTGGACAAGGACGTAGAGGAAGTGCAATGCATTATCTTTTTCCACCTCCATGGTGAACTGGATTTTACTGTTGATGCCATTGAGGTGTTCCAAAAACTCGTCTAGTACCTCGCGTCCGTGTGACCAAATGACGAACGTATCGTTAACATATCGAAAGAAACACTTACTCTTCAATGGCGCAGTATCTATGGAAATATCCTCAAAATTTTCCATGATGAGGTTTCCAACAGCTGGAGCCAATGGGCTACCTGCTGCTAGACCATCTGTCTGGTCTTAATACTGGCCGTTGTACACGAACTCAAGCGCAAGCAGAGGCTCGTCTCCCCTCTGCACAAACCCGTTATTCTTTCCGCTTTCTTGCTCACATTTCTAACTATTAGTTCGTTCGTCTGGAAGACAGCAAAGTTAACGCTAATACATTACTACACTCCAACAGGCCTCTGCATTTGGAAGACTGCTACCATTAACATGGGATTAGATTAGATCTACTTACATTCCAATTGATCCATAGTGAGGAGGTCCTCCACGATGTGGAACATGTCAGAAAAAAACAATACATGACAAATATTTACAACTCAAATAAGCTAATGTACCATTCCACAGGTCCCAAGTGGCATGGTCGTCATTTTTTAATGAACGCTATAAGAATGAATCATTTTACAAATACTAATGCACTGAATTTAAAATAAAACAGTTTTTTATTTATTTATAAGGTAATAAACATGTAATACAACTACTAAAAACTTATTTACAATGAACAAATTACTGCACTGAACTGGTGCAGAAGTTTAATTGTACTTACACACGCACACACGTATTTACAATAAACACATTACTGCACTGAAATTGTGCAGAAGTTATATTGTACTATATATACGCAAATCAGTTGGTTCTCCTGGAGTAGAAGGAGTTGGCCACCAATAAATCCTTTAGGCTTCTCTTGAACTGAAATTCATTGGTTGTTAAACTTTTTATGGCTGCTGGCAAGTTATTGAAAATGTGTGTATCTGAATAATGCACATCTTTTCGTACAAGACTAAGTGACTTTACATCCTTGTGAAGATTATTCTTATTTCTAGTATTGATTCCATGAATTGAGCTCTTGGTTTGAAAAAGTGATATATTTTTAATGATAATTTTCAATAAGGAATAAATATATTGGGAAGCAGTAGTTAGTATCCCTAGTTCCCTAAACAGGCTTCTACAGGCTTCTTGAGTTCACACCACATATAACTCTTACTGCACTTTTTGTGCCCAGAAAACTTTAACTTGGCTTGATGAATTACCCCAAAAAATAATCCCATGTGACATTTTGGAATGAAAGTAAGCATAGTATGTTAGCTTTTTCATTTTTATATCCCCTATGTCTGACACAATTCGCATTGCAAAATTTGTTAAGACGCTTCAGCAGTTCTGTGGTGGGCTCCTCCCAGTTGAATTTATTATCAAGCTGTAATCCCAAGAATTTAACACTGTCCACTTCTTCTATCTGCTTGTCATCATATGTTAGGGGACACCCCTTACAAGATCTGAACTGCATCTAGTGTGTTTTTTCAAAGTTTAGTGACAAAGAATTGGCTAGGAACCAGTGATTAATGTCCACAAATATTTTATTAGCTGACCTTTCTAAGAATACAGTTGATTTGCTATTTATTGCAATGTTTGTATCATAGGTAAACGAAACGAACTTGGCATCTGGTAATATTACTGATTTAAGGTCATTGATATACACAAGAAAAAGTAAGGGCCCTAAAATGGAACCTTGTGGGACCCCACATGTAATTAGTACCCTGTTGGATGATGTCTCATAGCTTGATACATGTCTCTTTCCTAATAAGACTTTTTGTTTCCTGCCAGAGATATAAGTTTTGAACAATTTTGCAGCATTTCCTGTTAAACTATAATATTCTAATTTACTGAAAAGGGTATTGTGATTTATACAAATTACTTTGGCATATCACAAAATACACCATTTGCCTGCAATTTTTTGTCTAATGGATTAAGCAAATTTTCACTGTAAGTGTAGATAGCCTTCTCAATATCAGAACCCTTTATAAATCCGAACTGTGGCTTTGACAATATGTTAATTGAGATAAGATGGTTATAAAGCCGATTATACATTACTTTTTCTAAAATTTTTGAGAATGCTGGCAAAAGTGAAATTGGACGGAAATTTGATGCTATTTCTTTATCTCCCTTCTTCAACAGTGGCTTAACTTCGGCATATTTTACCCATTCAGGAAATATTCCACTGATAAATGACTAATTACACAGATAGCTTAATATGTTACTTAACTCAGAATCACATTCTTTATTTAACTTTGTTGATATTTCATCACACCCACTAGGGGTTTTTGATTTTAAAGATTTTATGATGGATAGTACTTCTACTGGGGTAGTGAGGGTCAAAATCATATTATGGAAGATACTTGAAATGTCTGGTCTGAGGTATTCCATAGCAGTAGCTACAGAACCTGACAACCCCATCTTGTCAGTGTTGTTGTTGTTGTGATCATCAGTCCTGAGACTGGTTTGATGCAGCTCTCCATGCTACTCTATCCTGTGCAAGCTTCTCTCCCAGTACCTACTGCAACCTACATCCTTCTGAATCTGCTTAGTGTATTCATCTCTTGGTCTACCTCTACAATTTTTACCCTCCACACTGCCCTCCAATACTAAATTGGTGATCCCTTGATGCCTCAGATCATGTCCTACCAACCAATCCCTTCTTCTGGTCTAGTTGTTCCACAAACTTCTCTTCTCCCCAATCAACACTTCCTCATTAGTTATGTGATCTACCCATCTAATCTTCAGCATTCTTCTGTAGCACCACATTTCGAAAGCCTCTATTCTCTTCTTGTCCAAACTATTTATCGTCTATGTTTCACTTCCATACATGGCTACACTCCATACAAATACTTCCAGAAATGACTTCCTGACACTTAATCTCTATACTCTATGTTAACAAATTTCTCTTCTTCAGAAACGCTTTCCTTGCCATTGCCAGTCTACATATTATATCCTCTCTACTTCGACCATCATCAGTTATTTTGATCCCCAAATAGCAAAACTCCTTTACTACTTTAAGTGTCTCATTTCCTGAACTAATTCCCTCAGCATCACACGACTTAATTCGCCTACATTCCATTATCCTCGTTTTGCTTTTGTTGATGTTCATCTTATACCCTCCTTTCAAGACCCTATCAATTCTGTTTAACTGCTCTTCCAAGTCCTTTGCTGTCTCTGACAGAATTGCAATGTCATCGGCGAACCTGAAGGTTTTTATTTCTTCTCCATGGACTTTAATACCTACTCCGAATTTTTATTTTGTTTCCTTCACTGCTTGCTCAGTATACAGATTGAATAACATCGGGGACAGGCTACAACCCTGTCTCACTCCCTTCCCAACCACTGCTTCCCTTTCATGCCCCTCGACTATTATAACTGCCATCTGGATTCTGTACAAATTGTAAATAGCTTTTCGCTCCCTGTATTTTGCCCCTGCCACCTTCAGAATTTGAAAGAGAGTATTCCAGTCAAAATTGTCAAAAGCTTTCTCTAAGTCTACAAATGCTAGAAACGTAGGTTTGCCCTTGCTTAATCTAGCTTCTAAGATAAGTTGTAGGGTCAGTATTGCCTCACGTGTTCCAATATTTCTACGGAATTCAAACTGATCTTCGCATAGGTCGGCTTCTACTAGTTTTTCCATTCGTCTGTATGGAATTCGCCTTAGTATTTTGCAGCTGTGACTTATTAAACTGATAGTTCGGTAGTTTTCACATCTGTCAACACTTGCTTTCTTTGCGATTGGAATTATTATATTCTTCTTGAAGTCTGAGGGTATTTCGCCTGTTTCATACATCTTGCTCACCAGATGGCAGAGTTTCGTCAGGACTGGCTCTCCCAAGGCCGCCAGTAGTTCCAATGGAATGTTGTCTACTCCGGGGGCCTTATTTCGACTCAGGTCTTTCAGTGCTCGGTCAAACTCTTCACGCAATATCATATCTCCCATTTCATCTTCATCTACATCCTCTTCCATTTCCACAATATTGTCCTCAAGTACATCACCCTTGTATCGACCCTCTATATACTCCTTCCACCTTTCTGCTTTCCCTTCTTTGCTTAGAACTGGGTTTCCATCTGAGCTGTTGATGTTCATACAAGTGGTTCTCTTATCTCCAAAGGTCTCTTTAATTTTCCTGTAGGCAGTATCTATCTTACCCCTAGTCAGATAAGCCTCTACATCCTTACATTTGTCCTCTAGCCATCCCTGCTTAGCCATTTTGCACTTCCTGTCGATCTCATTTTTGAGACTTTTGTATTCCTTTTTGCCTGCTTCATTTAATGCATTTTTATATTTTCTCCTTTCATCAATTAAATTCAATATTTCTTCTGTTACCCAAGGGTTTCTACTAGCCCTCGTCTTTTTACCTATTTGATCCTCTGCTGCCTTCACTACTTCATCTCTCAAAGCTACCCATTCTTCTTCTACTGTATTTCTTTCTCCAATTCATGTCAATTGTTCCCTTATGCTCTCCCTGAAACTCTGTACAACCTCTGGTTCTTTCAGTTTATCCAGGTCCCATCTCCTTAAATTCCCAACTTTTTGCAGTTTCTTCAGTTGTAATCTACAGTTCATAACCAATAGATTGTGGTCAGAGTCCACATCTGCTCCTGGAAATGTTTTACAATTTAAAACCTGGTTCCTAAATCTCTGTCTTACCATTATATAATCTATCTGAAACCTGTCAGTATCTCCAGGCTTCTTCCATGTATACAGCCTTCTTTTATGATTTTTGAACCAAGTGTTAGCTATGATTAAGTTGTGCTCTGTGCAAAATTCTACCAGGCGGCTTCCTCTTTCATTTTTTAGCCCCAATCCATATTCACCTACTATGTTTCCTTCTCTCCCTTTTCCTACTACCGAATTCCAGTGACCCATGACTATTAATTTTTCGTCTCCCTCCACTACCGGAATAATTTCTTTCATTTCATCATACATTTCTTCAATTTCTTTGTCATCTGCAGAGCTAGTTGTCATATAAACTTGTACTACTGTAGTAGGTGTGGGCATCGTATCTATCCTGGCCACAATAATGCGCTCACTATGCTGTTTGGAGTACAGGGTGTTTCAAAAATGACCGGTATACTTGAAACGGCAATACGAACTAAACGAGCAGCGATAGAAATACACCGTTTGTTGCAATATGCTAGGGACAACAGTACATTTTCAGGAAGACAAACTTTCGAAATTACAGTAGTTACAATTGTCAACAACAGATGGCGCTGCGGTCTGGGAAACTCTATAGTACGATAGTTTCCACATATCCACTATGCGTAGCAATAATATGGCGTAGTCTCTGAATGAAATTACCCGAAACCTTTGACAACGTGTCTGGCGGAATGGTTTCACATGCAGATGAGATGTACTGCTTCAGCTGTTCAATTGTTTCTGGATTCTGACGGTACACCTGGTCTTTCAAGTGTCCCCACAGAAAGAAGTCACAGGGGTTCATGTCTGGCGAATAGGGAAGCCACTCCAAGCCGCCTCCTGTATGTTTCGGATAGCCCAAAGCAATCACACGATCATCGAAATATTCATTCAGGAAATTAAAGACGTCGGCCGTGCGATGTGGCCGGGCACTATCTTGCATAAACCACGAGGTGTTTGCAGTGTCGTCTAAGGCAGTTTGTACCGCCACAAATACACGAAGAATGTCCAGATAGCGTTATGCAGTAATCGTTTCGGATCTGAAAAATGGGCCAATGATTCCTTTGGAAGAAATGGCGGCCCAGACCAGTACTTTTTGAGGATGCAAGGGACGATGGGACTGCAACATGGGGCTTTTCGGTTCCCCATATGCGCCAGTTCTGTTTATTGACGAAGCCGTCCAGGTAAAAATAAGCTTCGTCAGTAAACCAAATGCTGCCCACATGCATATCGCCGTCATCAATCCTGTGCACTATATCGTTAGCGAATGTCTCTTGTGCAGCAATGGTAGCGGCGCTGAGGGGTTGCCGCGATTGAATTTTGTATGGATAGAGGTGTAAACTCTGGCGCATGAGACGATACGTGGACGTTGGCGTCATTTGGACAGAAGCTGCAACATGGCGAACGGAAACCCGAGGCCGCTGTTGGATCATTTGCTGCACTAGCTGCAAGTTGCCCTCTGTGGTTGCCGTACGCGGTCGCCCTACCTTTCCAGCACGTTCATCCGTCACGTTCCCAGTCCGTTGAAATTTTTCAAACAGATCCTTTATTGTATCGCTTTTCGGTCCTTTGGTTACATTAAACATCCGTTGAAAACTTCGTCTTGTTGCAACAACACTGTGTTCTAGGCGGTGGAATTCCAACACCAGAGAAATCCTCTGTTCTAAGGAATAAACCATGTTGTCCACAGCACACTTGCACGTTGTGAACAGCACACGCTTACAGCAGAAAGACGACGTACAGATAGGCGCACCCACAGACTGCGTTGTCTTCTATATCGTTCACATCACTTGCAGCGCCATCTGTTGTTGAAAATTGTAACTACTGTAATTTCGAAAGTTTGTCCGCCTGAAAATGTACTGTTGTCCCAAGCATATTGCAACAAACGGTGTATTTCTATCGCTGCTCGTTTAGTTTTTATTGCCGTTTCAAATATACCGGTCATTTTTGAAACACCCTGTAGCTTACCCGCATTCCTATTTTCCTATTCATTATTAAACCTACTCCTGCATTACCCCTATTTGATTTTGTGTTTATAACCCTGTAGTCACCTGACCAGAAGTCTTGTTCCTCCTGCCACCGATCTTCACTAATTCCTACTATATCTAACTTCAACCTATCCATTTCCCTTTTTAAATTTTCTAACCTACCTGCCCGATTAAGGGATCTGACATTCCACGCTCCGATCCGTAGAACACCAGTTTTCTTTCTCCTGATGACGACATCCTCCTGAGTAGTCTCCGCCCGGAGATCCGAATGGGGGACTATTTTACCTCCGAAATATTTTACCCAAGAGGATGCCATCATCATTTAATCATACAGTAAAGCTAGATGCCCTCGGGAAAGATTACGGCCGTAGTTTCCCCTTGCTTTCAGCCGTTCGCAGTACCAGCACAGCCAGACCCTTTTGGTTATTGTTACAAGGCCAGATCAGTCAATCATCCAGACTGTTGCCCTTGCAACTACTGAAAAGGCTGCTGCCCCTCTTCAGGAACCACATGTTTGTCTGACCTCCAACAGATACCCCTCCGTTGTGGTTGCACCTACGGTACGGCTATCTGTATAGCTGAGGCACGCAAGCCTCCCCATCAACGGCAAGGTCCATGGTTCATGGAGGGGGAGGCTTGTCAGTAACAGTTATAAAATGTTTGTTAAAAAGTTCTGCAACACTATACACGTCTGTCACCAATATATCATTTACTCTGAATGCTATTTGTCCCTCTTCATGTCTGGTTCTACCGGTCTCCTCCTTTACTATATCCCACATAGTCTTTATTTTATTATCTGATATGACTATCTTTTCCTTGCAATATATTTGCTTTGATGTCCATATTACAGTCTTTAATATTTTGCCATATTTCTTGTAATGTGCTATAGCATCGACACTGGAACTGTTGTGGTTGGCAGGAGAGCTAACACCGTGTTACTAGAGGATGCCGAAAGGCACGCAGACTGGCGTGAGGTCTGGAACAGGACAAGGAAATTAGAATTTAGAAACAACGGACGTAGCTGGTGGAATACTTAACTTTAATCCATTAATGATTAACGTCGGTCTGGACGGTACATGATTCTCAATATTAATAGTAACGGATAATGGTGCCTTGCTAGGTCGTAGCAAATAACGTAGCTGAAGGCTATGCTAACTATCGTCTCGGCAAATGAGAGCGTAGAAGTCAGTGAACCATCGCTAGCAAAGTCGGCTGTACAACTGGGTGAGTGCTAGGAAGTCTCTATATAACTTGCCGTGTGGCGGCGCTCTGTCTGCAATCACTGATAGTGGCGACACGCAGGTCCGACGTATACTACCGGACCGCGGCCGATTTAAAGGCTACCACCTAGCAAGTGTGGTTTCTGGCGGTGACACCACTGGAACTGTTTCGGATTGACAGATACAGTTTTCTTTTTGTTTTACAAGATACCCCTTTTCGTTGAGTAATCCATGTCTTTTTTGTAGACTTTGCTCAAACGTTGGTAAATTTTGGGGGAAAACAGTGTTCGAATAATTTAAGCACTTTGTTAACAAAAGTGTTATATTTTTCATTCATGCCATGAGCACTGTAAACATCAGTCCAGTGAATGTCTCTGAGGAGTGTCCTAAAATAATGAATTTTTGGCTTATTGGTTCAAATGGTTCTGAGGATTATAGGACATAACATCTGAGGTCATTAGTCCCCTAGAACTTAGAACTACTTAAACCTAACTAAACTAAGGACATCACACACACCCATGCCCGAGGCAGGATTCGAACCTGCGACCGTAGCGGTCGCGCGGTTCCAGACTGAAGCGCCTAGAACCGCTCGGCCACCCCAGCCGGCTGTATTTGGTGACCTGTAGACAATATTGCAATGTTTAGATGTCGGTGCAAAATGGTGATCAGCGTAAAATAGTTTATTATGGATGAGTGTAGCGCTTGTAGAAGGAAAGAACAGGATGGCAGTGGTTCCCTAGGACTGGGAGAGCATCGTGACATA
The DNA here is from genome assembly GCF_023897955.1 of Schistocerca gregaria. Lineage (NCBI taxonomy): Eukaryota > Metazoa > Arthropoda > Insecta > Orthoptera > Acrididae > Schistocerca > Schistocerca gregaria. The sequence goes on along the minus strand of NC_064931.1, from coordinate 863,674,944 downwards.
TAGGCAGTGAGAGTATGGGCATAAAATAATTTTTTCAGGTGCTGTGCTAATACAAAATATAACTACGTTGTTTGTGTAAAATGTGCATATATTGTATTTTAAAGCTAGTGTGGCTTACATTGTTTAAATTGTCTATATATTGGATTGTAAAGTTATTATTGTTTATGTTATGCGATGACTAGAGAGGATGAGTGTGTCCTATCGTGAGGGACGTATAGTTTGAGTACATCGATGACGGTGAGCGATTTTTTACTTGGAAAGTTATATGCGCTATAGATATCTAGGTGCAGTCGTCAAGAGGAGACATTAACTGTACATTGTCCGGCGACACCGGATGCGGTGGCCCAGCGGTGCTAGGCGTTTCAGTCCCATAGTGCTCAGAGCCATTTGAACAATTTTTTTTGTCCAGTGTCAGAATGTAGCGGAAATGGTAATATATTTTAGTTAAACTGGTAAATATATTCCTTCGTTTCCAAGATTCTTGTGTATCTGGCATGTATTTGATAATGTGTAGGCAACTTTGCGTGTTTAACTGTCAGTGCAATTTAGCGATCTGTGCAAAATAACGACAGAAAGCCCTAAAAAGAAAAGGCGTACGGTGCTTCAATATTGGAGGTATCAGTAATTTGATGGGAACATTCGATAAGAGTGAATAATAATGCTCGATTGATTGTGACCGGATATAGGAGTGGTAACAACGTTTCCATACGGTATGTTGAGAGCAGGAAGGCTATCACGTTATGTCCGGGAGGAAGACTGGATTGGACAATACTTTGGTAAACAGGTTCTGTTAGGACAGGAATTTAGGCGCATACAAGCTGAGACAACAAGAAAGCGAGCGTTAACTATTTCTGGGGCACGTAAGAATAAGATTGTCGATGTGTCAGTCAAGCTGGTGGCGGGTACGTGCATTTGAACACGTGTGGTAACAGGCTTAGTACATTCTGCCTTCAATGGTAAAGACAAGTGGTGCCTGGAGATGCCTCGAATATGAGACTGGCGTGAACGCGCTTTGGAATGTTATGACAGTATAACGGTGACTGTATAGAGGCGTGCAATTTTCACCGATGTTCGACGACGCCGCGGGACCCGAGCTGCGGCTGCCTCACTTCGCGGGTGTTGGGCTGTGCGGCCCTAAATGGAGGTCTGTGAGCGCTTTGACAGCCGACGTTTGCGTCGACCGTAAGTCCGATCGCATCATCATCGGTGTCTAGTCGATACGAATTTCTCAGGTGTTGCGTATGAATGAGGGTGCCGCCACCTCATGCTTGCACAAGCCTAGCAGGGGACTGTGTGTGTTTCGACATCTGTGAGATACGTCAGTTATCCCTACATCCTGCGTACTCTAATGGACGGCGGCGGTGGGCTGTGCTTGCGCGCGTTGATTGCATTATTTCGGAAGCGGGTCTGTAGGCCACGATATACGCTATTTGGACAGTTTTCGAGTAGTTAGCGTGTGTACATATCACTGTGCTGTATTTTTTAGCAGCAGTTTCCTAATGTGTAATGAAATTACGAGTTGGTTGCGTGTCTGTGGGCTGTGTAACATGACGGCAAGCACATTAGGGTGGATTTTTGGATCAGTGTAATAGAGATACACAAACGTTAAATAAGTTGTTTGAAAATAAATAGAGTGCACTCCATCCTTACTCTCCCCAGCGGCTCAGAGCAGGCTGAGTCGTTTTCCCTCACCACCTTGGTTTACGTCACAGAAGGGGCGGCAGCGGCCTATGCTGGTGGTACTGAGTATTAAATCTCGTGGAGAACATCCGGTTTGCCACAGTCACGGTGGTGTCCTCTGAAGGCAGGGAAATGTACTAAGCCAGTTGGGGTCTGCAGCTCGTGGAGAAGCCACTAGGTGGCGCCATCTTAGATTACGGTACTTGCGTCACTACAGCGTCCTCTAGTGGCATCGATATGACCTAAGTCAGTTGGGCTATGGACTCAGTGGCGAATACACGTGGTGGTAGTGAGGCCTCTAATTATTTAAATAAAGGCTGGTGTATGATTTAGACAGTTGACGATTACCAAGCAGAGTCTTTTACATGGATTATTATTTTGACAATTGACGAGTTGTCTCGCCATCTGGACGTATAAATGCCCTGAATTGTTTATGAGAGGTTGGCATGTCTATAGGTTGTGCAGTGTGTTATTTTTGACGGTTTGCAATTAGAAAGTGTGTGTGTGTGTGTGTGTGTGTGTGTAGAGCTTTATACATGAGTTATGTAGGGGCTGTGGGGCATGTCAGAGTGTGTGTTCTGTGATACATATGCGCCATCCCTAAATAAACTGCTCCCAAATAAATAAAGTACACTCCTTCCTCTCTCCATCAGCCTAATGCAGGAGGACGACGGTTCAATCCTGCGTCAGACCATCCCGATTTAGGTTTTCCGTGATTTCCCTAAATCACTCCAGGCAGATGCCGGGATAGTTCGTCTGAAATGGCACGACCGAATTCCTTCTCCGTCCTTCCCTGATCCGACGAGACCGATGACCTCGCAGTTTGGTCTCTTCCCACAAAGCAACCCAACCTAATGCAAGTTGAGTTCTTAGACCACCCGCCTCTAGGAATTGGTGGCGGTCTGGCGACTTCGGTTAGGGGTGGTGGTGAGCTTCGTTTGCAGCAGTTTTCTTACATTGGTAGCGAAGACGCAAGTGAGCTTTGTTTACTGGAACATTTCACACTTGGCGCCGGATCCTAGGAGGAAGTGGCGGTCGGGTGGATGAGGTTAGTACAAGTGTCCTTTCTTTCCCCCAAATTTTCTTAGGTTGGTAGCGATAGTTTAAGTGACCTTTCTTTACAGCCAGAATCCAAAGTCGGCGGCGGCTCCTATGAAGGGGAGACGGTCTGGTTTCTTGAAAAGTTGTTGAAAGTAGGTAGCTGTGAGTATACTGAACACGTAGGTGTTAGCATATTTACAGAAGACTATGTCCGGCGTGTGTATGGAGGTGGTGGCCGAGGGTGTGTGACGCCCACGGGCCGGTGGCGGAGCGCGTGTCCGATTAAAAAGCGCGCGCAAGAGAGAGCGCAGACGATCTTGTGTCATCACGCGACGTCACAGTAGCGTCCTCTGGAGGTCACGATATGAACTAAGCCATTTGAGCTCTGGAGCTCGTGGTGGATCCGTCGGGTGCAGCCATCTGGAATACCAGTACTTGCGTCTTAATCTGACGTCAGGAGAGGGCCCTCTGGTGGCACCGACATGAACTAAGCCAGTTGCAGTCCAGACCCAGTGGAGAACACATCCGCTTGCAATTGGTTAAATAATAAAGACAACTCCGTTTTTCCCGCCATTATCGTACGTGTGCCGCATTATCGTGTTGGAATTTGAACTTTGTGATATTTTTATTGGGGGTGGTGGGGGTTAGGTTAGTAGAGGTAGACCAAGTGTGAGATCTTAGACCACGTGGTGGATACACTGGGTGCAGCCATCTTGATTGACATCACTAATATTTCGCATGCTAGCAGCCATCTTTTTGTATTTAATAGATGGACAAAACATTCCTGGTACATTTTTATACGATCCTATGGCTTTCTCACGCGAGAATAACAAGCCACGTTGGCCTTAGTCTGTAGAGTAATGTGGGGTGGAAGAATCTGGGGAGCTTGTGGTCACTGCTCAAGTTTCTAACACAGACATTCACATGCACTAATTCCATTTCAGTGTCTTAATTTCAAAGTTCAGTTAAATTATTCATAGCTGACTACAATATTTAGATTACACAAGCACAAATTAAGAGTGCGAGTTTTGTTACCATATTTTAGCTCACCTGTGACTGAAGCTCAGTTTGGTACGTACTAAATTTTACTATTGTTAATTGTTCAGAATCATTTAATTCAAGTTCAAAGTTAAATCTCTTATTTCTAAATTGCGTAGTTCAAGTAGCTTTTGAAATGATCGTTTAGGTAGCCCAAGACTAACCTTATTTTATTGAATTTCGTAGTGCTTCAGAAACAAAGTTCACTATTAATTTCAGTCACTAAAATAACTTTCAACTTTTGCTAAAATAAGTCAGAGCATAGCGAAATTTATTACTTATGACAAACATTCAGTTTTCACACAACACGTGTCAACCTTCAGTTGCCACGCTTTTAGTGCTAATTATATGTGCATTAATCTTTCATTTTCAGTTATTATAGTAGTTGTCGATAGAACTGGCGACCGTAATTTTTCCCAAATCTCAAATATCTACTTAACGCCAATTAATTGTTAACGTAACGACCGCACATTTACTTTCTTTATTAATTTTACCCTTTTTTCAAAATTTATTTCCACCAGTTCCATTTGCATTTTTCCTTTCATTTAGATGTAACCCTTTCCGCCCTTCAGTGACGATTGCTTTTTCCCAAATTTCCATTAGGTACACGCGGTTTAATTTTTCACTGACATTGAGGTCGATAAGTGGGGTGGAGGTTACAGCCTTGGCCGTGGCTCTGCGACGGCTGGCTGACTTCTCGTCACGGGGGCGAACTTCTGCCAAGGCCTCGTCTACCTCGCCATTCTATTTTTTTTAACATAGTACATCATATATTAGGTTCTTTTCTTTTGTTTTGCAGCTTCCCTACCAAAGAAAGGAGCCATGATCTGTCAAGTATGAAACAAAGTGTTTTCAAAATTATTACATTAACCTATGAACATTTGTTGATAATTGCCAACGTATCCGTATATGGGGCAATTGATTTACAAAAGATCTACTTTGCTAGCCTATTTAGTATACAAATTAAAAGTTGCCATACTAGCATTATAATTGGCTCATGTTTTTCAAAAGATAAATGTACAATGCGTGTATGGTTAATTGTTTGTTGTTGGACAGGGGTTGGCTGGAAGGTTCCTGCTTTTGCGTAGTCTCCTCACCAGTCTTGCTCTTGGAGTTATGTTGGTTAATCAGTTAATTTTGTCCAAACTACATTAGCTCTGACCGTGCATGCAACTATCTACTTTAGTGTTAGATGTTTTAGAATCGTCTTTTTTTTACAGTCACGTTAATGCAAGTCAGCGATCATTTGCAACAATATAAAAGGAACCCAAGCAGTCTGCACTCGGATTTCAATCATCAATCAGTTTTATATGTGTTTGCACATTCACTGTTACTCAAAATTGTTTACTCATTCAGCTTGACTATGAAACTTTGTTACAGTCACACTGCACAGTAAGTAAAATTTGCAACCATTACCAATACCATTACCAGTTGCCGCTCCTTTTCCGATTCATTTGACGTTGAACCCTCGTTCTTGGAGCTACTCTCGTGCAATCGTGCTGCACACATCTCCTTCTCATCATATTATCATTCATTGTTGATCTGTTGACATGCGACAACACAGTAGCGAGCCACTGTGTGTGCTGGACTTTCCATCGAGTTACAGACCCCCTTGAAGATGTCTCCCGCAGTCGGAGACGAAACGTTGGGAATTGACACAGAATTCGTCAACCGGCCACGGCATAACAGACCGGATAGTTATGATGGACATTATATCATACGGTCTGTTTCTATAAAAATCTCTACGGCAGTTTCGATCAAATCGATCATTGTTTCGTCGCGGCCCGGAGTTTTGCGCCCAATTTCGTTGATCATAATTTCGCTGTGGCCCAGAGTTTTGCCGCCAATTTCGTTGATTGCCGTTACATGGCGCGCTCTTTCTATTCTATTTCTTGCGGTGCTTGAATTGTTTTGGACCCTTGACCTGCCAAGTTCTTGTAAGAGTTGTTGGAATGAAACCATATCCTGTAAACCTCTTCCTGCTATTGTGATCTCCCTTCTAAGCTTTTGTGGGAATTTGGTGAGACATACTCTGATTAATTCCGCAGGAAAATACAGTGAGTCTAGGTTCTGATTTCGCCTTGTCAGATCTCGGAAGTACGCCATTGGATCCAGGTGATCACACTCATTGTAGTCAGGAAACATTAATATTCCTAACTTCGTCCTCTACTGTTCTGTCTCTGACCAAAATTCTCTAACAAAAACCGCGCGAAATTCCGAATATGAGTTGCATTGTTCCATCAGCGGCTGCATTCTAACCACCACCTCATCACGGAGCAGGTTGTATACAAATTTTATTCTCAGTTGTTCTCCCCATGATATGGGTAAGGCTCCATCGAACTGGGAAACCCAGGATCTGGATACACTCAATACTTCATTGCGGATATAAAATGCTTCCTGGAGTCCTCCTAGTCTGGAGTTATGTAGTGGCCCTGCCACTCGAATCTATCACGTCGTCTGGCCTTCTCAGATTCTGCAGGAGATTTCCATCTGTCTCAGTTGATCTTGTTCCCTCCTCTGGGTGTCTCTATTACTGTTATCCTGCCGACCAACATCGTGGTTCTTGTTTGTTCTCAAAAGCTCACGGAGCATATCGCGATTGCGCCTATTTGTTTTGAAACGTCCCCTTAGAAAAATTATGCACGACTGTGCTTAAACTGACACACAATAGTTTTTAGCGCAACGCAATCTGACTTTCAAAAATCCCTACGAAAGAATGGCCCTGACTAACATTAACCTATATGTTTCACAAATCACTTACCTCACAAAAATCTTCGTTACTCGAACTACTGCAATACAGCGAGCGCCACTACTGCCAGCTAACTAAAAGATTCAAACTACAGAAGTCGCTAACTACTGATAGGCACAGTTAGCAAATGAAAGATTTTAATAGAGAACAAACAATGTATTTACCTTTATAGTCGTAATATATATATCAGTTCATGACACCAATTCTTACAAATTTCAAAACTCCGCCATCTCTCTCCCCACGTCCACCACTGCTGGCGGCTCACCTCCAACTGCGCAACGCTACGCGCTGTTAGCATCCAGCTGCCGCTGCCCAACACTACAATGGCAGACAACAATGCAAACCAGCCACAGACTGCACACGGCACAGCCAGTGATTTTCATACAGAGCGCTACGTGGCGGCGGCGTTACCAATAAAAAAAACCTAAACAGCCTACTTACATAGCCCCCATTCTCCCCACAAAAAATTTACAAATTGTTTTGGGCAGTGGCCAATACAGATTTGAAAACTTTTTTCATAATTACAATGACAAAGAAATGAAATGCCCACACTTATCGATACAATGTTAGTCAAAAGCTAAAATTTTCTCACAGTCCATAAAGACAGTCCTGATCCTTCATCAAAGTAAAATTGCAGTGTTTTTCTCAAAGTCTGAGTAGTAAAAAAAAATGCACACGGAAGTAGTGGATTTCCATGCAGTCTTGAAGAAGTAGTGTTGTCCTTCCAACGGAAAGACAGTGCTGGCTCTTGACATGCAGACAGGTAATGGGCCACAACAGAGCAAACCCACAGCAGAGCAGTCGAAGTTTTGAAGAATATTGGTAGGTAGGTCATCACAGAGTAGACCCCTTGTAGTCCTGGTAGAGATTACGGTATTGGTGGGCCACCAGAGATGCAGACCCACTGTAGACCTTTTAGAAATAATGGTATTGGTGGGTCATCAAAGGTGTAGACCCACTGTAGTCCTTGTAGAGATGGCCAGCAGCCATCTGTTTGACTGTGCAGGCGCACAATCACCATTGAAGAGTCTTACGGATAATATAGCAAGTCCATAACCACCACTTGTGCACTCACAAAAATTGTTTTTGAAATGTCCTTAGAACCAGCAATGCTGTTATCCAGTCCCTTACTGAATTATTAACACACGTGCAAACACTTTCAGTCCCTACTTCTCACATATTGTACATATACTATGACCAACAGAAATGTGTGCAGTGAAATGTAACTTACAAGTTACTTAATTTGATGAACAGGTGTCAACTACAATTTTATAACATGAGAATACAATAACAAAGGTACAAAATATATCATTAAAGAACATAATAGTACAAATAACATTTGCAGTAATACAGGCTTTACAAAAGATCGAAATAACATATACATCAGTATTACAGGAATTATGACAGGAGCACATACATAAAAAATCAGAATAAATTTCGAAACATCAACTTCACACATGAGCATTAAAACAAAATAGCATAAATAATGTCTAAACATCTTTACAAAGTAAATAACATATTATTGGCGCAAATTATATTTGAGGATAACAGTATTCCTCATCATAGAGAATATAGCTTAGTATTAGAACAGAAAAAATTCTATGAAACAGTACACAGAGACAGGAAGAAAATAAATACACAAGGGTACACAAACACATAGTTGGATAACACAAAAGGAAAGGACAGGGTTTGTTTTCAGGGTAACATTTGGTACTGGAGTCCAACCCAAAACTTCATTCCATAGATCGCCCCTCTTATTTCAACATTTGCTCCAGCCAAAAAAAATCGTATCCAAGCATGCTTTCTGTATTCTGTTCTCATCCTCTTTAAAAAATAGTTTTCTCCACTGTACACTACTCTTTTTTTTTGGCCAAACCATTTTCTTATAGCTTCTCAATGCTTTTTGGCCAAACCATTTTCTTATAGCTTCTCAATGCTTTTCTTCCAATTCATCATAGTTAGTTTCTTATATAGTCTACCCCCTCTTAAGCTAAGTTAAATCTACTGAGCTCAGATGCTAAACTAAGGGACGACGCAATGCAGCAGCACAAAACAATTAACACAAACAACAAGGACAAAAAAATGCAACTAACCAAAGCAAGCAGCAATAAATGTAATAACTTATACCTAAACATGACAAACCCACAAGCAGAAAAAATAGTACACTAAAGACAACAATGCAGATAAGGGAAAGTTATAATCACATCTTAATGTCTATGTAGTTAAAGTGGTGGACCACAACTTATTCTATGAAATAAATTACCAAGTACTTGAAAAGAAAATTATGCAGTTCCTGTTACTAGTCCCTTCTTATTGTTCTTTCTTTTCCAAGTGCTCCTTTTTTTTTTTTTTTTTTTTTTTAAGAATGTGGATCATAAAATTATTATTTAACAGATCTGTTGACAGAAAGTTTTCACATTAGCAAATGCATTTACTTTTATTTTATAAAACCAATGCTGCAACACAGCTGGAAAACAGATATCAAATGAAATAAGCATTTATGTAAAAAGCATAAAAATATCATTCAATAGTGATGTGGCATTTCATAAGTTAGCAGAAATTCTCTCAATTCTCGTAGAAAGACGCTTGTCATTATCAGGTGTGCAGATGTAAGAAAGTATCTTTCCAAGTAATGAGCGTGTCGTTTTTGCGATGCTTTCTACAAAGGAATGTCAATAGCGAGGATAATGGCCTCTTTTTTTTTTGCCTCTGAAAGGCACACACTAATCGCTTGTTTCCAGGTGGCTGTCGCGCAGCTGGGTGCCCACGACGCATTACGCGCAGGTGATCAATTAACTTTCTTACCAAAATATTTACGACACCAGTTTCCGCTACAGTGGCAGTCTCATATAAAAAATTTCACAGATCAAGAATTTGCGTTTCAAATCTGTAGAAACAAAGTCCTATAAATATAACAGTGTCCAAAAAATTTTCGCCAGCATAGTGAAACATTCACGCATATACACACATTTCATAACTCTTAAAGTACGACTCTCGGTTTCCAACATCCTTTTTCACAAACCAGAGTCCCTAACCACTACTCATTATTCCTTACCTTATTAAACATATACATATTCGTCGACACTTCTTCAATCTTTCATCATAACAAATAAGTAGCATAATCAAGTTCCTCATATAGTATCAGCTTATTGATCATAAACATACCTCAGGAGCATAATACACATAGTCATCGTAATAATAACATCATAACACCTCAGTCAACTCTCAAAATCGTCGTAGCTTCCTCCAATAATTTCAAAACCTAAAAAAATTCTCTGCTCATGTCAAAAGTGTCATCTGCCTCAAACGTACTTTAAAAATCATGATCCCATACCAAATACATCAATCAAAGCTCTCATAGTATCACAATGGTTCCGAAAAAATATGAACATTTCACAAAGTACAGACAAATTCAGTTTCGTAACTGTGAAGTTATCCAACTGTATAAATACGTGAACATCTGTCACTGATGTAGGAAAATGAATGTTTGTCTCTCCCAGTTAAATGATCAGATAGCAGTGTAATTCTGTGTTAGAGAAATATGGTACCAATGTGTAAAATTGTATAAGCAAATACCATATTAGCTAGGGCTCCTTGTGCTTGCCAAACACATGGTACACAAAGTAGGCGTGTACCCCCCTGAGGATTAATGTAATTATATCCTCATGTGTTACAGATTACAGCAATAGAATGAAATGTATCACAGAAAACCTTTGTATCATTGTACTTCAAATATCATTAAAAATAAATGTGTTAAGTACAAAATTAATCACTCAAATACGTGTACTGTAGCGATAAACTGTGCGTCTTGTTGTAAGATAATTATGTGGAAGTGTCGTAGTTATCGTCCTCTGTAAGCAAAGTTCTGCTGAAGTCAATGTACTTACCTCGTAATAAACGAAGTGAATTGCTTTGCGTATAAATATCTTAGTTATTACGCTTATTGCCGTGATGAAGAAAGTATTGTGCTGTAACGTATTGCTGTGCTATGGAAAAGGCTGTCTAATTGTAGCTATACCACAAAAGTTACCACTAAAACATGTTTTACTTTCCAGAATAATTCAGAAAAACTGTGCAGATATAAAACAGATACACTGCAAAAGCACAATGTAAATTGTGTCACACATTAGTAGCGTCGTGATATAATCGTGTAGCTATCAAAGAAACCAAACGCTAAGTCATCTTTAATCTCACAGAAAGTACTTCAAATAAAGAATGTCTTTTCAACTGAACCAAAATGTTGCATTAAAACCTCATTAACAGTATATGTTCTAAGTATGTAAGCCTTATAGTCGTTACGTAATCGTGCAACTAACAAGCAAGAATGTACAAATAACAACACTGTGTCGTCTGTTCACTATAACAATGCATTCGTAATTTCTGTTTAAAAATGTTCCCTAGGTTCTAGACTGTATAGTTAACTTCAAAACATTGTTGCATGTTAAAAGTTTCTCAGTGTGACAAAGCATACTAGAAATGTGAAGTGAAATGTTTTATGGCAAAGACAAAGTTAAAAAGCAGATTATATTTCAATAAACGGTTTTACATGTGAAATGTGGTGTAAACCTTTACTCTTCCTAGTACGCAGAGTTTCAACTTCAACGCAATTATCATGTGGTATACGTCGGATTCTGTAAGGTCCATTGTAAACTAGAAAGAATTTGTGACTCAAGTGTTTCTTCTTATGTGACAATGAATGAGCTTCAATGAGAACTTTCTGACCAATATATAATTTCTTTGCATTTGCTATACCATGTAATTTTCTCCTTTTATCTGCAGCAGAATTTATATTTTTAATAGCCAAGTCAATAATGTCTTTGTGTCGAAGTTTACGCGTATTCGGAAAAGGTACAAGCTCTCTGATTCTGTTCGGTGGTTCTTTATTCTTCAGTACAAGAATAGTTGGTAAAGCAGTGGAGTCATGAGGCATTTCATTCGGCACGTTTTGAAATAAGTGTAAATATCTGTCCCAATGCTGATGCTTTCTGTGACAATAAAGTCTGCAAAGCTTATTGATTTCTTTCATAATCCGTTCAGACGGGTTACAATGTGGTGAGTACAATGAAATAAAAACAGATTTGATTTTATGGTTACGAAGTATGCGTGACCAAACAGCAGATCTGAATTGCGGTCCGTTATCTGAAATTACTTTACTAACGTGTCCAACTTCACGTAAGAAATTTTTAACAAAGGCGATGGATACAGACCGACCAGTGGCTTTACGTAACGGAGTGAAAGAAACAAATTTTGAAGTAAGTTCAACAGCGACTAGAACGTACGAAAATCCATTAGATGTTCTAACAAGCGGTCCCAAGAGATCAACAGCAGCAATTTCTTTTAATTTAGTAGGAATGATAGGAAACAATGGAGCACGATGCGAGACAGTAGATGGTTTCGCCTTTTGACAAAGTTTACAAATAGACAAGACTCTTCGAATTCTCTTTTCCATATTGTTAAAATAACAAGTCGTTCGAAGAATATGATAACATTTTCGTGGACCAAAATGTGCATAGCTGAAATGAATGTACCAAATGAGCTTATTAACAAAATCGTCTGGAATGCAAAGTACCCATAGCTTGTCATCAACAGAGCATCGTTTGAACAGTATGTTGTTTCTAACCAGATAATAATGCCGAATCTGTGTGTGTGTCTTTTCATGCCATTTACTTTTGATGTCTTTCCAAATCGGATCTTTATCTTGTTCATGAGCAATGTCCTTTAAAGATGTGGTGATGAAGTTTTCAAAGGCGACTTTCTGAATGTAAAGAATACTGAAATTTTTATCGAGGTTGCCTTCTGGGTTACTTTTCTCAAGCCCAGCAGGTGCGCGTGACAGTGCGTCCGCAACAATGTTCTCCTTGCCGGGAATGTAGACTATTGTGAAGTGGAATTCTTGCAGAAACAATGCCCAACGTTTTAACCTGTCATGATTTAATTTTGAAGACATAAGGAATTGTAATGCACGATGATCACTGTATACTTTTACGTGCTTACCATGAAGAAAGAAACGGAATTTGTTAAATGCCCAAACGATAGCTAAAGCTTCTAATTCAGTAACGGAATAATTTTTTCAGATTTTGTTAGCACTCGGCTAGCAAAAGCAATGGTTTTCTGAACGGTAGTGTCATTTTCTATGGCTTCTTGAAATAAATGGGCACCAAGACCGACTTTAGAAGAATCCGGGTTAAGGCAGAAATCTTGTGACAGATCTGGATGAGCTAGTATTGGCGCGTTAAGTAGCGATTCTTTCAAAGAACTGAATTCCAAGTGTGTTTGTTTGTCCCAGTTCCAAATAGTATTTTTTCCAGTGAGAGAACAAAGTTTTGGTGTAACAAAAATTTGCATATTCAGAAAACGACGGTAAAAATTTACGAGACCTAGAAAACTGCGGACTTGTCTTTTTGTGGATGGAACTGGAATGGCTCTGGTGGCTTCTAACTTTTCAGGATCCGGCTGAATGCCTTCAGAAGAAATAATATGTCCCAAAAACTTTACTTTTGTCCTACCGAATTCAGACTTTTCCAAGTTAACTGTAATTCCAGATTCTGCAAAAATATGTAACACGCTGTTGAGGATGCGATTACGTTGTTCCCATGAGGCTTCTGCTATCAGAATATCGTCCACATATAAGGTGATGTGACGTTTTAAGAGTTCAGGTAACATGGAATTTAGCCCGCGAATGAATGCTGCCGAAGAAATGTTCAAACCAAAAGGAAGTTTCCAAAACTGATAAACGCCGAAACAAAGGAAAGCTGTGTATTTTCTACATTTTAGATGAAGTTCGATCTGATAAAAGCTGGATCTGAGATCAATGGAAGACAAAACTTTTACACCATTAAAATTTTGAAGAAGTTTTTCCAACGTTTGCAGCCTGTCTGTTTCAGGAATAATGATAGTATTGATTTGTCTCGAATCTAACGCAAGCCTGATCGATCCATTTTTCTTCTCAACAACATGTAATGGATTGTTGTATGAGCTTACTGCAGGCTCAATAATGCCCTCGTCAAGCATAGATTGTATTTCTGTTCTAACACGGTCCCTATAATGTGCTGGAATTACGTATGGTCTAACACAAAATTTAGTATGCTCACGAACACGAAATTGGTATCGAAATCCCTTGATTGTTCCTGTTTTGTGAGTAAAAACTGTGGAATGTGCTTGTAAAATATCAAAAAGGTCCTGCCTATCAGTGTCATTACAATTAATTGTTTGAATTTTATTCTGAATTAACTCATTAGTTTCAATTGTGCCGTCGATATCGTCCCTGTCAGTACTTGCAGAGCGACTGTTAGTGTCTAGTTCCCTAGAGAAAATTCCGAACTGTTGTCTAACAGAAGGTAAAGCCGATTAATTTCCTCGTCATGGTTTGAGAGCCAATCTTCAAATTTCAAAGCTATTGACTTACCTTCTTTCTCTAAACTTATTTCAGCATCGTGAAAGTTTAAGATTGCTTTGTATTCATTCAAAAAGTCTACTCCCAGTATAACTTCCGTCGACAATAATGGAACAATAAGAAAGTTCATAGAGAAGCTGTGGCTTTGACAAAAGAATTCTAAGTTGGTTTGTTGGCGTACATCTACACTTTTTCCAATGACCGCACCTTGTAATTTAATCTTGCGTAACGGAAGTGTGGGGCAATCGTTCGATTTGTTGCATTTGCTAAAAGCTGTTTCACTAATTACTGAAATGGGACTGCCTGAGTCAAGTACTGCCGTAAATTTTACGTCATTTACAGTAATGTGAATCACAGGATATGCAATGTTGTTATGTTTTACGTCGTGTTCCTGGAGTAATATGTCCCTAATGTCTTCCATTTCAACGTAATTACTAGCTACGGCAGCTGCGTCGTCAGTTTCATAAGTACGTTTTGTGGCTGCCAGCGGTATGAGTCATTGCCTATTGTGTCTTTGTTGGCGCGCGTCGTTATTGGGATTTGGAGACCTAACTTCTACAAATTCACCTTGTCGAGAGGGCCCTGCTCTGAATCCCGCCAGTTCTGCTGCAATTCAGGTCTGTCGTTACGGTCATATCGTCTGTCGTCATGTCGGTAGATTCCATAGTTTCTTTCTTGTCGGTCACGTGGTGGAGAATTTCTCTCTGAATCGTAACTGCGCGCTAGACCGTTGCGTCTTAAGTTATTCTGTCTCCCTTGATAATAATTATTTTGGTTCCCATATTGTCTGTTTCTCTGATTGTCTCTGTGATAGTCACTACTGCGGAGAGGTGATCTTTCCCTGTAATTATTACTACTCTGCCAACGGTTGTCATACGGGTGTTGTCTGTTTTGGTCACGATTTGTGTTGTGAGAATAGCCTTTATGTGTCCAGTTATTATTTCTTTCATCGCGGAATTGCGACGGATGTGACCTGTAATTGTTGTGTTCCTGTTTTCGCGTTCCGCGATTGTCAGTGTCAATTTCTAATTCTTGTAAGAGTCTCTGAAAAGCTTCAATGTCGTCTTTGCAACAGCCTGCCAAAATAATATGCCGTAAATGTTCAGGCAATTTGATTAAGCAAATGCGGATGAGTTCTGACGGGCTGTATGGGTTTGAAAGATACTGATTCTTATGTAACACGTCTTCAAAATATTTCACAAGACTTGAAAATTCAGATTGTTCGAAATTTTTCATCATTATGATGCCATGTTTTACTCGGTCTTGTGTGGCTTGAGACCAATATGCTGAGAGGAAGGCATGGTAAAATTCTCCTTCACTGTGGCAATCGTGAATGACCGACCGCATTCTTACAGCTGGTTCATTCTCTAAATAGCCACACATAAATTCTAATCTGTGCTCTAATGACCAGTTGGGGGGGGGGGGGGGGGGGAACAATGAGAGAATTGATGAAGCCACGCTTGTGGATGAATGTCGTTGCCAGAATTCTTAAATGTTTTGATTTTATGTGTAGTAATGAACAGCTTATAGTCAAAATCATCGTGTCGGCGGGTTGCATGTCGGTCATTGTTACGTCGTTTCGGCGGTTCCATCTCAAAATTCGGTGTACTTTGCCAATTTCTTTCATAATCTCCAAAGTGCCCTGTGTTATTATTTTGTGGCAGTTCCGTATTTTTATGTCCCTCTTCCCGTATTGGTGTGCACGAGTCCTCTGAAATACGTAATTCTTGTATTACCTGTGTCAGCTGATCTTGTACTTCCCGGATTTCTCTTTGGTGTTGCGTATTAATTTGATTTTGATTTTGTTTGAATTTCCTAATTTGTTCGAACTCTTCTGTGTCATTAAAGACTACCGGTTTTGTGTCATTCAGATTATCATCTACCTTCGTAGATAAATTATTTAGCTGATCCGAAAGTTCAACTACTTTCTCTGATAATGAACTAATGTCCTCCATGTGTCTTTCTGAACCAATTTTCAGAGTATCTACTGTGTCCTTTAAGTTTTCTTGAGTTTTTGCAAGTTGCGTAACCGAATCGGTAGATGCAACAGAGTCAATTTTAGCTTGCAAGGTCTCATGATTTTCATGAACAATTGTTTGCAGTTCTTTTATGGCTGCTTCGTGATTCTGTAAAGCATTTTCATGCCGCGAAAAAATAGGTTGGAAATGCTCACAAATTTGTGTTTTTACGTCATTACAGACTTTTTGACATTTCGATTCGATTTTATGTAATTCAGTAGTTAAATCTTCACGTATTTGTTCAAGCGTATGTTCCACTGAGTCTAACTTTTGAAGCTTTTGCTCCATTGCGTCTAACTTTTGCTGTGTTTGTCTCAGATTTTGTTCCATTGTGTCTAACTTTTGAAGATTTTGTTCCATTGTGTCTAACTTTTGTAGCTTTTGTCCCATTTGTTTCTGATTTTGTTCCATTTGTAGCATTAATTGCAATAATAATGTATTAGTGTCTGGAATCTGTTTTTCTATGCTTTTTGGCAGTGCATTTTCACCGGCAACATTTACATTTTGACAGGCAGAAAATGTGTCTTGACTCATTTGAGAAAACGGTGAGGACCCATAACCTAAGTCTACAGTATTTGCAATATTGTGTTCTGTCATTTCGGATTCCTGAGGCGAGCTGTTGCCGACTGATCGATAGATAATTGTTCCCTGTTCAGTACTTGTTTCATTGTCTACACCATTATTTGCCGCCCGCTCCATTTCCCTATGCACAATTACGAAATTACTACTTCGAATGTCTGTTAATTCACTACACAGTGGTGCTGATAAGCAACGCTCGTCGTCAATATTATTTCTCAGTTTACTTTGGAGCCTAGTGTTACGTTTTTCACACGCCGTTATTGTCACAATATTTCACACGATAACACATAAAAGCACAATTTGAAGAGCAATAATAAGAGAACACATTAACATAGCACTGAAAATAATATCTAGATAATTGCAAGCGAAGCTGCGAAAGACTTGGTGCAAATCTACATGCATGCCACAACTGTTTTACTGTACAACAATGAAAGACTGCAACTACAAAGGAAATTCTCTCTATGATTACGCGCTAGCAATAAACAAAGGCTACACTAACTACACAAACTACAAGAAAAAATCAGAAGATTCCAGTGAGGTATCCTTGGCTAAGGGTCGACTATGAAACGTCCCCTTAGAAA
Organism: Schistocerca gregaria; assembly: GCF_023897955.1. NCBI lineage: Eukaryota > Metazoa > Arthropoda > Insecta > Orthoptera > Acrididae > Schistocerca > Schistocerca gregaria. Next base: position 863,657,865 of record NC_064931.1, on the reverse strand, counting down.
AATTATACACGACTGTGCTTAAACTGACACACAATAGTTTTTAGCGGAACGCAATCTGACTTTCAAAAATCCCTACGAAAGAATGGCCCTGACTAACATTAACCTATATGTTTCACAAATCACTTACCTCACAAAAATCTTCGTTACTCGAACTACTGCAATACAGCGAGCGCCACTATTGCCAGCTAACTAAAAGATTCAAACTACGGAAGTCACTAACTACTGATAGTCACAGTTAGCAAATGAAAGATTTTAATAGAGAACAAACAATGTACACTCCTGGAAATGGAAAAAAGAACACATTGACACCGGTGTGTCAGACCCACCATACTTGCTCCGGACACTGCTAGAGGGCTGTACAAGCAATGATCACACGCACGGCACAGCGGACACACCAGGAACCGCGGTGTTGGCCGTCGAATGGCGCTAGCTGCGCAGCATTTGTGCACCGCCGCCGTCAGTGTCAGCCAGTTTGCCGTGGCATACGGAGCTCCATCGCAGTCTTTAACAGTGGTAGCATGCCGCGACAGCATGGACGTGAACCGTATGTGCAGTTGACAGACTTTGAGCGAGGGCGTATAGTGGGCATGCTGGAGGTCGGGTGGACGTACCGCCGAATTGCTCAACACGTGGGGCGTGAGGTCTCCACAGTACATCGATGTTGTCGCCAGTGGTTGGCGGAAAGTGCACGTTCCCGTCGACCTGGGACCGGACCGCAGCGACGCACGGATGCACGCCAAGACCGTAGGATCCTACGCAGTGCCGTAGGGGACCGCACCGCCACTTCCCAGCAAATTAGGGACATTGTTGCTCCTGGGGTATCGGCGAGGGCCATTCGCAACCGTCTCCATGAAGCTGGGCTACGGTCCCGCACACCGTTAGGCCGTCTTCCGCTCACGCCCCAACATTGTGCAGCCCGCCTCCAGTGGTGTCGCGACAGGCATGAATGGAGGGACGAATGGAGACGTGTCGTCTTCAGCGATGAGAGTCGCTTCTGCCTTGGTGCCAATGATGGTCGTATGCGTGTTTGGCGCCGTGCAGGTGAGCGCCACAATCAGGAATGCATACGACCGAGGCACACAGGGCCAACACCCGGCATCATGGTGTGGGGAGCGATCTCCTACACTGGCCGTACACCTCTGGTGATCGTCGAGGGGACAATGAATAGTGCACGGTACATCCAAACGTCATCGAACCCATCGTTCTACCATTCCTAGACCGGCAAGGGAACTTGCTGTTCCAACAGGACAATGCACGTCCGCATGTATCCTGTGCCACCCAACGTGCTCTAGAAGGTGTAAGTCAACTACCCTGGCCAGCAAGATCTCCGGATCTGTCTCCCATTGAGCATGTTTGGGACTGGATGAAGCGTCGTCTCACGCGGTCTGCACGTCCAGCACGAACGCTGGTCCAACTGAGGCGCCAGGTGGAAATAGCATGGCAAGCCGTTCCACAGGACTACATCCAGCATCTCTACGATCGTCTGCATGGGAGAATAGCAGCCTGCATTGCTGCGAAAGGTGGATATACACTGTACTAGTGCCGACATTGTGCATGCTCTGTTGCCTGTGTCTATGTGCCTATGGTTCTGTCAGTGTGATCATGTGATGTATCTGACCCCAGGAATGTGTCAATAAAGTTTCCCCTTCCTGGGATAATGAATTCACGGTGTTCTTATTTCAATTTCCAGGAGTGTATTTACCTTTATAGTCATAATATATATATCAGTTCATGACACCAATTCTTATAAATTTCAAAACTCCGCCATCTCTCTCCCCATGTCCACCACTGCTGGCGGCTCACCTCCAACTGCGCAACGCTACGCTTTGTTAGCATCCAGCTGCCGCTGCCCAACACTACAATGGCAGACAACAATGCAAACCAGCCACAGACTGCACACGGCACAGCCAGTGATTTTTATACAGAGCGCTACGTGGCGGCGGCGTTACCAATAAAAAAACCTAAACAGCCTACTTGCAGTTTCAGTTTGTGCTTGTTTGAACCGTAGCAACGACCGATCGCCTTCACTGTCGCCCACCGCGGTAGAGATTGTTCTACTAGAATCTCTCTGCTCTTGTTGAGAATTTTCGACCGCTAACGTTAACGCGTCCATTCTTTTGTTCATCTTTACCACGTTTCCTGCCTGTGCTTGTAACGTAGCCCCCTGGCAGGTGATTTGTTGGCAGACACTGTTTAGTGTCTCGTGCTGTTCATCGCACGAACGCTTTATTGCCTCTTTCACCTTGTCGGTGTGTGGTGATAGTTCCAAACTGTCTCGTAAATAGTTCTGAATATCATCGATTCGATTTTGAACACGCTCTGTTACTGTGTCCAAATCTTTTCGTATCTGTCGAACTTCGGTCTGCACGTTTTCACTGCTCCTTTTATTTTTTGCCGCTAATGTACCTACGCGAGTTTCTAGTTGATCTATCTTAAGTGACTGCCCATGTAATTTCTGTTCCTGTCAAATCGTTTATTTAACCTTGTTATGGCCTCATCTACATTGTCAAGTTTCCTATTTAACTTTTCTAATTGTTCCTCAGTTTTCCTACTCTGTACACCAACTTTCCTATTCTGTTCATCAGTTTTCCTACTTTGTTCTTGCATTAATTTGAAAAGTGCTGCAAACATTTCGTCTGGCGCGGTGGGAGCGGACGCGGGGATGTTTTGAATTTCTTCACTCCTTTCAGACGCTGCGTTGTGCTCGTCAGCTTCACGTGGCGGTTGACCTTGCGGCTCGCGCCCAGGTTGCAACCGACCGGCCTCCGCCCTTGGGCAGCATTGGCTGGATCTCCCGCCGAGTTCGTACCTGCGTCCTCTCGCACTTCCGGTGGGCTCTTCACCTCCGAAAGTTGCTTCTGAAACGAATTCCACGTCTTCCATTTTCGCAAAACTCCGCGCTCGCGCCCTAGTAATGCGCATTATCCGGTGGGAAGCAAACCTTAATTACTTCAACATTCAATAAGAACCTAACTAACAATTTGAAATAACCTAAACAATGACCCTTCTAAAATTGCACAATAATTACATCGAGACTGAATAAAATCTAACTAACAATTGGAGATAACCTAAACTGTGACCCCTCCAAAATTTCACAATGAACACAAGCAACAAGAACAACGCCATACGTCATCGACGCTGGGCACAAACAGAATTGTGCGTGGCTGAAAGAAAAGTTAAATTAGTACATCCTCATCTAAGATCTGGCTACTTTGGCAGAAGATTACCGGAATTCGGAATAATCCTGATACAGGGTCGACCACATGTAACTCACCACTGGCATCTTACTATTCATTGAGTAGCAGCCCATGGAGGGTTACTTACTTTCACTAGCAGGAGCTTATTTGATTATTATTATTATTTCTTTTGCTCCAGCCTGCTACGATGGCATATCCTGTCACCATTCACTCTTATTTTTCTTTCGCGACGTAACCTTCTCTGAATAGTTTTGTCCGTTATTTGAAATAGATTTAGGCCCATCTAAATTTTAGGAACAATTTCTTCACTGACTGAATTTATTTAGGTCGCAACGGATAACGCTACGGTATTCTATGACGCAGCCAGAGAAAGCTACGTACCATTAGCTAAACTTGAGGCAAACACTTTGGATTTTAGGAGCGTAATCATCAATACTACAAATGTGACCCTATTTTTTGATGTATTGAAAATAAATTAACGATCACGGAAATAGCTTCAAATGATAAAATATTTATTTTTCACTAATGTTTCGCATGTTAACAGTAATCTTTTGTATTTAATAGATGGACAAAACATTCCTGGTACATTTTTATACGATCCTATGGCTTTCCCACGCAAGAATAACAAGCCACGTTGGCCTTAGTCTGTAGAGTAATGTGGGGTGGAAGAATCTGGGGAGCACGTGGTCACTGCTCAAGTTTCTAACACAGACATTCACATGCACTAATTCACACGACAAACAAAATGCCGACAGCATTTATTTGTGGGAAAAATTTTATGCACCTCGTGGCTGGCATCGAGCAGGATTTAGGTGGCTGCATATATCTGCATGAAGCGCTTGGAATCAAATAGATTCATCTAACCGAATATACGCTCGGTACAGTTTTATCGATAATTTAAAATGTCCCCAAAGATAAAATAATATAGCAGACAGTAAGTTTTAAGGCTTGGACTGCACTTTGAATCTATAGACTGCGTAGTCGCCCCTAACGGAAATCACACTATTATGACACTGACTAACTGAACCAAAAATTGTAACCAGAACCTAAATGATAGTTCAAAAATGGCTAGGAGAAGAAATTGTTGAGATTAACAAATTATTTTTAACAGAATCAAATACCTTTTGTCTCTTGTTCGACACAGACGTTCTGAGGGAACGTCTGGTCGCTTACCTGTCTTCAGAACAACTCCACCTGTATCTGTTATGGATGGCAGGACAGCCAACCTCGTATTTCTAAAGGAGGCCGAAATGCACGCGTCTCAGCTCACGCAGGCTGGCGTGAGGTCTGGAACATGACAAGGGAATTAGAATTGAGATAAACGGACGTAGCTGGTGGAATACTTAACTTTAATCCATTAATGACGAACGTCGCTCTTTATGGTACATGATTCACAGTATCAATAGTACGGATACTGGCGGCTTGCTAGGTCGTAGCAAATAACGTAGCTGAAGGCTATGCTAACTATCCTCTCGGCAAATGAGAGCGTAGAAGTCAGTGAACCATCGCCAGCAAAGTCGACTGTGCAACTGGGGCGAGTGCTAGGAAGTCTCTCTAGACCTGCCGTGTGGCGGCGCTCGGTCTGCAATCATTGATAGTGGCGACACGCGGGTCCGACGTATACTACCGGACCGCGGCCGATTTAAAGGCTGCCACCTAGCAAGCGTGGTGTCTGGCGGTGACACCACATTCCTCCCCCGCAAATCGGCGTACGGTTGTGGCATAAGTCTTCCGTCCGCCGTGGGGAGGACCGCATGTTGACCTATGCGACGAGGTGGGGAGCCTAACAACAGGCGAGGCTGTGCCACCCGCACCCTGCCATTCGGACCGCGGGGAGCTAGGAAACGCCTGAAAACCTGCTCCAGGGTGCACGCCAACATGCGGTGTATGCGCCCGTAGAGACACAGGAGGGGCCGAAGGGTCGACCTCCATCGGGCCGGGGCACCCGACGGGCGAAGACGACATATGGTCCGGAGCGGGCAAGAGTTCCATGTCGGAGGACAGCTGGTCACGGGAAGCGATCGGCGGCGCGTGACCCAAGGAGGCGCCCGGCGGTTGCAGCGGCGCGTCCACTGCTGGCGGCGCCAGCGGGAGAACAGGCGGCGGCGGCGCGTCGCCATGGGGCAAAATGGAAGGCAGCGTCGGTAACACCTGGGGTTGAGGCGAGCCAGCAGATGGGTCCCCAGAGCGTTGACAGGACGGCACCGTCGCTGAAAGCAGACGGCGAACAGCAGATCCCGTGCGACGACAGAGGCGCAGCTGATTGAGATGCCGACGCACCTCACCAGAGGCCCCCAAAACCAGATACATAGCGCGTCCGAGGCAGCGAAGAATGCGCCCTTCGAGCCAACGCCGTGAACCTCGTTAGTGGCGGTAGTAGACAACGTCGCCTGGAGCAAAAGCAGGTGTCTGCCGCTGCACAGGAACCTGATGCGGCGGATGTAGCAAAGACATCAAGGTTCGATGAGGGCGACCGTGGAGCAACTCAGCCGGCGAGCGTCCATTGCAGGGCTAAGAGCGATACGAGGACAAAAAGAGCAATAACGCGTCCTCCCGAGAATGCGACTCTGTCAACTTCAACATCTGTGACTTGAAAGTCCTAACCAATCGTTCAGCGGCACCGTTTGACTGTGGCGAAAACGGCGCGGACGTCAGATGTTGAATACCGTTGGCCCTGCAGAATGACTGAAATTCTGCTAACATAAATTGTGAGCCATTGTCGGAAACAATAGTCTGTGGAAGACCTTCAATGCAAAAGATAGCAGATAACGCTTGGATGGTGGCAGATGACGTCGTGGAAGACATCCGGACAACAAAAGGAAAATTACTGAATGAATCTACCACAACCAACCATCGAGCATTCCAGAATGGACCAGCAAAATCGATGTATAAGCGTTGCCAAGAGGAAGTGGCTTTTGGCCATGCAAAGAATTACCGCGGTGGTGCTGATTGTTGTTCGGCACACACCATGCAAGAAGAGCACATATTCGTAATCGCGGCATCGATTCCGAACCAGGTACAGTGCTGACGAGCAAGTTGTTTCGTTCTCACTATACCCCAATGTCCTTGGTGGAGAAGCTGTAAGACAGAGGACTGTAACGAACGTGGCACCACGACCCTGGACTGATCATTATCAGAACGCAACAGCAAAACAGCACGTCGTACAAAAAGTCTCTCCTTGTGAGCAAAAAATCAACGAACCAACGGGTCTCCGATCCGTGACTTTGACAAGGGCCATTGCGTAGCAACAAAATGCAGAACAGGAGCAAGGACAGGGTCGGCAGCTGTGGCTGTAGCTACACGACGAAAATCAATCGGAAACGATTCGACCACGTCATCGGTTTCCGCATCAATGAACATGCAAGCAAGTTCGGAGGAATCGAATGCCGTATCCTCAGCAACAGGCAAGCGGGACAACGCATCGGCGTTTCCGTGCTTAGCAGTGGACCCATACAAGATATCGTAGCGGTACTGCGAGAGGAAAATAGACCAGCGAATGAATTTCTGCGCTGTAGGTGGAGGTACAGGCTTGGTCGGATGAAAAAGCGATGCCAAAGGTTTGTGGTCTGTGATTATGGTAAAGTGACGACCATACAAGATCTCATGAAACTTTGTAACACCAAATACAAGAGCCAATGCTTCTTTCTCGATTTGTGAATAATTTCTTTGCGCAGACGAGAGCAATTTGGACGCAAAGGCCAATAGGGCGATCGTGGGATCCATCTTTGTGCGCAAGCACAGCACCGATCCCGAAATGCGATGCATCCACCATCAACAAGAGGGGCTTCTGGGGATCGAATGGCGTAAGGCAAGTATTGGAAAGCAACGCCGTTTTCAACTGGCGAAAGGCGCGTTCGCATTCCGTCGTCCAGACGAACGGAACACCCTTACGGCGTAAGCGATGAAGCGGAGCTGAAATGGAAGAGGCATGCGGAATATATTTATGATAATAGTCTATTTTTCCCAGCACACTCTGTAGCTCCTTCAAATTCTGCGGCGACGGCAAGTCGTGTATGGCACGGAGGTGCGTTGGACTGGGATGTATGCCGAGGGCATTGAGTACATGTCCCAAATATGGCAACTCCCGAGCAAAAAACACACATTTTTCCTTCCGCAAACGAAGACCATTTTGTCGCAAGACCTGGAATAATGTTCTGAGATTGGCCAAATGTTCTTCTTCCGTTTTTCCGGAGATCACAATATCGTCCAGATAATTTGCTGCAGTAGGGACCGACGCACAAACAGTTTGTAGATATTGCTGAAACAATGCAGGGGCGGATGCACACCCGAATGGCAGTCGTTTGAATCGATACAAACCAAGATGCGTGTTAACCACCAAAACGAGCTGGGATTCGTTGTCCACCGGTATTTGCAAGTACGCATCTGCGAGGTCCAACTTCGAAAAATATTTACCCGGGCATAGTTTGTCAAAAAGATCTTCCGGGCGGGGTAAAGGAAAAGTTGCAATCACTAGTTGTGGATTCACTGTTGCTTTGAAGTCTACACAAAGTCTCAATTTGCCGGAAGGTTTTGGCAAAATTACTAAGGGTGATGCCCAGAGAGAAGCCTGCACACGTTCAATTACACCTTGTGATTCCAAATCGTGTAATGTTTTTGCGACCTCATCACGCAATGCGTGGGGAACATTGCGCGCTCTGAAAAATTTCGGTTGCGCGTTTACTTTCAGTTCCAAATGTGCTTTATAGTTCTTAGCGCAACCGAGGCCCGGTGCGAAAATGTCTGCAAATTCTTCACATAGACGAGAAACACTGTCTGAAGGCACAGTCTGGTTCACTGATAGGACCTTATTTACTATAGACAAATTAAACAACTGAAATAAATCGAAACCAAAGAAGTTCACTGCGGAAGAAGAACGAAGGACGTAAAATGACACAAGTTTTGTTTGTCCTTTGTATGTTGCAAGAAGGCTGTACTGTCCTAACACAGGGATCTGTTGACCTGAATAGCTGCTTAGGTTAACATTTGCGGCAAGCAACGGAGGTGTTCCCAGCAGTTTGTAAGTGACTTGATTGATCAGTGAAACTGCAGCTACTGTGTCGAGCTGGAATGGTATCACTTTGCCGTTAATATCCAAATCTACAAAAAGTTTATTGTCCTGCTGACGACAAGAGCGACTGTCTCGTGCAGCCTTAACTGACACTGGTACATAATCACTTGCGACTTGACGGGAGTTCCGGCGATGTCGACGCACACTATTTTTGGGACGAACACAGTCACTGTTAGAGAGAGTGGCACTGGGCGGAGTGGAATGAACTACATGAATTTCCGTGGGCGAAGTTTCGCGAGCCTGAGTATCCTTGGTTCGATTCCGATTCCGGCGCGAAGCAAAGGGCCTGGAACGGTTTTGAGCTTCCGATCTGAGCTTTTTCTGGCAAACACTCTGAACATGTCCTTTTTTATTACAATAAAAGCAAATAGCTTGGCGTGACGGGCAATTCTCACGTGAATGTTTAGTAGCACACCGCGGGCATGATTTAATCACTGCATTTGCTTGCCGGCGCGCTACACGTGGCTGAGAACCTGGCGGCAGCGGCGGGGCCGGGCGCGAGGGCTGTTTTGCTCCGTGCAACTCGCCTGGCGGGCCAGTGAACCTGACACACTGCTGGCGAAGTTTCAAATGATTCCTGAGCAAAGTCAAGTGTGTCCTGCCGATCCAATATGTCCATCACTTGTTGAAGGGAGGGATTTACTAGTTTTAAAATCTGCTCCCTTATACGAACATCAGAAACGTTCTGTGCAATTGCATCACGTACCATGTATCTGAATAAGGGAGTCCACATTGACACTCAAAAGCACAATCCCTAGTAAGGCCTTGCAAAGTTGCAACCCACTCCCGATTAGTCTGACCTGCCGTACGTTTTGTACGAAAGAAGGTATACCTTTTCGCAACTACATTGACTGATTTCTTGAAATATGCATCTAATGCAGACAAAATTTCTTCATAGGACAGAGTTGCTACGTCGCGTCGGGGAAATAATTTGACTATCACACGGTACGTACTCACGCCGACGGCGGAAAGGAGAAAAGGCTGCCGCTCGTTACCTTGAATTCTGTAGGCGGCGAGATGGAATCCAAATTGGCGTGACCACTCCGTACAGCTTTCCAGTGCAGCATCAAAAGGTCGAAAAGTTGGTGCAACAGCATGTTGTGGCTGCGTTAGCGGTGAAGCGGTTTTGCCTCGTCGCCAATGTTGTGGTTGGCAAGAGAGCGAACTTCGTATTTCTAAAGGAGGCCGAAATGCACACGTCTCAGCTCACGCAGGCTGGCGTGAGGTCTGGAACATGACAAGGGAAGCCGGCCGCGGTGGTCCGGAACCGCGTGACTACTATGGTCGCAGGTTCGAATCCTGCCTCGGGCATGGATGTGTGTGATGTCCTTAGGTTAGTTAGGTTTAAGTAGTTCTAAGTTCTAGGGGACTGATGACAACAGACGTTAAGTCCCATAGTGCTCAGAGCCATTTTTGAACCATGACAAGGGAATTAGAATTGAGATAAACGGACGCAGCTGGTGGAATACTTAATTTTAATCCATTAATGACGAACGTCGCTCTTTATGGTACATGATTCACAATATCAATAGTACGGATACTGGCGCCTTGCTAGGTCGTAGTAAATAACGTAGCTGAAGGCTATGCTAACTATCGTCTCGGCAAATGAGAGCGTAGAAGTCAGTGAACCATCGCTAGCAAAGTCGGCTGTACAACTGGGGCGAGTGCTAGGAAGTCTCTCTAGACCTGCCGTGTGGCGGCGCTCGGTCTGCAGTCATTGATAGTGGCGACACGCGCGTCCGACGTATACTACCGGCCCGCGGCCGATTTAAAGGCTACCACCTAGCAAGCGTGGTGCCTGGCGGTGACACCACAGTATCCATCGCGCCGAGCTTTCTCCGAACCGCTCGAGGCAGTGGGGGAGGCCTATGACCAACCTCTGCTAGGAAAACGTTTTGCTTAATTCATCTTAGGCCGAGCTCTCCGGTTTCCGCTCTCTGCCTTCCACCGACACCGTTTAGGTTGGCAGAAGATTACGAAACCCTGGTTCGTCTGATACTGCATTCAAATCATTCACACTTGACCACACACTTTCAGGAAGGGTGAAAAATGGAAATCAGGACACAGTACGTGCACATAAGAAAGAAAAAAGGAAGTGTATAGACCTATATTGCTACTACAGGCACGCGGTGTTGGGGCTGAGATTAATTAGTTGCATCACTCATTTTTTCAATCATGTAACGACACCTATTGAGATGTTACACTGTTATTTGCAAAAACTAACCAGATAGATTGCTGACTCACACAGTAAGGACATCAAGAAGGGTGATACCGCACCCGCGTGCTAGGATTTGATGTGCCGCTTACTCAACCTTGAGAAGTAGCAGCGTCCTCAACATTCTACATAGAGCTGAAGCCCGGCTTAAGGACGGCCAGTAGCTAGGCCTACTATACCACCAAAGATACGTCCTTTCACTTTCATTGGATGAGAAGAGATAAAAACATCATGACTCATTACGATTTACATATGAATCACCTCGAAGGGAACGATCTATTGACACGTAATCAGCTTGGCTTCAGAAAACATCGCTCTTGTGCAACGCAGCTAGCTCTTTATTCGCAAGAAGTAATGGCCGCTATCGACAGGGGATATCAAGTTGATTCCGTATTTCTAGATTTCCGGAAAGCTTTTGACACCGTTCCTCACAAGCGACTTCTAATCAAGCTGCGGAGCTATGGGGTATCGTCTCAGTTGTGCGACTGGATTCGTGATTTCCTGTCAGGAAGGTCGCAGTTCGTAGTAATAGGCGGCAAATCATCGAGTAAAACTGAATCGATATCAGGTGTTCCCCAGGGAAGCGTCCTGGGACCTCTACTGCTCCTGATCTATATAAATGACCTCGGTGACAATCTGAGCAGTTCTCTTAGACTGTTCGCAGATGATGCTGTAATTTACCGTCTAGTAAGGTCATCCGAAGACCAGTATCAGTTGCAAAGCGATTTAGAAAAGATTGCTGTATGGTGTGTCAGGTGGCAGTTGACGCTAAATAACGAAAAGTGTGAGATGATCCACATGAGTTCCAAAAGAAATCCGTTGGAATTCGATTACTCGATAAATAGTACAATTCTCAAGGCTGTCAATTCAACTAAGTACCTGGGTGTTAAAATTACGAACAACTTCAGTTGGAAGGACCATATAGATAATATTGTCGGGAAGGCGAACCAAAGGTTGCGTTTCATTGGCAGGAGGCTTAGAAGATGCAACAAGTCCACTAAAGAGACAGCTTACACTACACTCGTTCGTCCTCTGTTAGAATATTGCTGCGCGGTGTGGGATCCTTACCAGGTGGGATTGACGGAGGACATCGAAAGGGTGCAAAAAAGGGCAGCTCGTTTTGTATTATCACGTTATAGGGGAGAGAGTGTGGCAGATATGATACACGAGTTGGGATGGAAGTCATTACAGCATAGACGTTTTTCGTCGCGGCGAGACCTTTTTACGAAATTTCAGTCACCAACTTTCTCTTCCGAATGCGAAAATATTTTGTTGATCCCAACCTACATAGGTAGGAATGATCATCAAAATAAAATAAGAGAAATCAGAACTCGAACAGAAAGGTTGAGGTGTTCGTTTTTCCCGCTCGCTGTTCGGGAGTGGAATAGTAGAGAGATAGTATGATTGTGGTTCGATGAACCCTCTGCCAAGCACTTAAATTTGAATTGCAGAGTAGTCATGTAGATGTAGATGTAGACATATAAAATAAATACCTGGTGTGAACGTCGGAAAAGTATGCATGTATCTGGAATGAGATCGTTAGGAAATCTGGTCATTGCTCTTTCTTATGTACAATTATCATCATCATCAGTCTTTGATTAAATCTTAGACATGTGATTTTGGCCTCCCCACTTAACATTTCCGCTGAATTATGTATTTCAGTATCAGGGTAAGCTGTTATTTTTCGTCCGTCTCAAATGTGCAGCAATTTTCTCTGTAAATCGATAATATGCTAATAATTGCAGTTTTATTGAATTTTCTTTCTATATCCTCGCATTATAAAATAATATTCTAGAAAATTCAGTGAGACTGTGAACTCAGGTCAAAAAAATACAACAAAACAATGACACTCTGTTTTCGTTTGTGTCATCAGTCTTCTGTCTGGTTTGACACGGCCCAACGATTACAGGCTATATTTCCCGTGAATTCATATTGTGTGTCTGTGCTGTAGTGGTTTTCATTGCCGTATGCATCCTCATGCCGTTGATCGTCGCTGATTTTTCCGCATTCAGGGACAATTTCCCATTCCAAGGGCAAGAGCATTCCCTGAAACTCCATCCGTTCCTCCACTCTCTTTGACAAGGTTTTCGACAGAATGAGGGTCATTTCTTACACCGGAAGTCTTCGGCCGCCATTGCTGATGATTTTCATTCAAAATGTAAGTTGCAGCTTCGTATAGCTAGACATAAAATACTACCTACAATTAACGAGATCACCCCAAAAGCCCTCATACATAAAATTACATATTCGTATACTTCGTGGCATGTACGAAAGATATTCTACATCAGCAACCAAGACGACATACTGCTTATTATAGCTCTTCGTCGTAGCCGAGTATAACAGAGATGTAAACACCGTAGTTTTCAATCTGATGATGGCGTGACTGCCGGAACGTATTGTAAATACATGCTAGTGCTCACGCAGGAAACTTTTTCCTTACAAGTAGATGACCAATTCGGAGACGCAGAGGAGCGTGTTACGATGCGTCAAACATTACGGGAAGGCACAACAAAGATGTGAAGTCTTCAATAGCTACCGAAGCAGAATATTGTCACATGACCTGCCCCAGAATCCCAAAAAATTGAGTAGTATATGAAGATTGTCAGTAGCCCAGAAATCAATGTCCAGACCCGTGCGGACGATATAGAATGCGTATAATTTTAACGATAGTCGACTCTGACTTCAGATGTTCCTTCGCATACGAAATTAAGGAATGTTGCGATCATTTAGTATTCGTATCACTGTAAATGTTAGTTAAGTGAAGTGCTTAGCCATAACAGTGTCACCACTGCCCACCGCCATATTGACTACCGAGTGCTGGCTTTGCGAGCAAGTGGCGCGGTAAGGAAAGTATGTAAGCAGAGAAGGGACGAATGAGGAATCACTCTAGCGAAGATACGGGTCGAAAATGCTAAAAACTATTGACATATCCGACTTTGAGAAACAGAAGATAATTATGGCCGCTGCACGAGAAAGAGCATTTCGGAAGCTTCTTAGTCGCTGGTGTGCTACTGACATGGGGACCTACAAAATGTGATGCACGATGTTGCAATCACAAGTAGTCGACAAGGTATTGGACGTTCACGCCTCATCACAGAACGTGGGAATAGGAGGCAAAGCCTGCCGGAGTAGCCTAGCGCTACAGTCTGGAACCGCGCGACCGCTACGGTCTCAGGTTCGAATCCTGCCTCGGGCACGGATGTGTGTGGTGTCCTTAGGTTAGTTAGGTTTAAGTAGTTCTAAGTTCTAGGGGACTGATGACCTCAGAAGTTAAGTCCCATAGTGTTCAGAGCCACATGAACCATTTTTAGGAGGCAAAGAAGGCAGAACTGACAACAGAGTACAATGCTGGTGCAGAGACGAGTGTTTCAAGCACATTGTCGGACACGTGAATTCGCTACAGACGGCCCCTGCGTGTCTCCGTGTCGACCCGATGACAACGTCAATTATGAAATGAGTGGACACTGGATCATCGAGATTGGAGCATCTTTAAATGGAAACGTATCGCCTGTTCGGAAGAATCATATTTTTGTTAGACCAGATCGATGATCGTGTCCAGACACGCCGTCGTCCAGGCGAATGGCTGCTTGAAACATGCTCTGCGCCATGCACCGATATTACGCTAGGGAAGACATTCAGCTGGCTTCTGTTGCATCTTTGGTAGTAATCGAACGCACCCGTCGACAACGAAGTCGTTAGAAACGAGACACAAGCACGTATTAGGAAAGACTGGGGAACTTAAACGGCCGTGTCCTAATCATCTCCTCGTTTACTTTCACCGGTTTAGAGAAATCTCGATGGTCTAATGGAGATTTGAACTGCCATTTTCCCGAACGCGAGGCCTTACCGTCAAGAAGAAGAAACTACCTCCACTCACCTACACATTAAATAATTATTGGAATTCGAAGCGTTAATACCTAGTATCTTCTGTTTATGTCTAATTGTGAATCCCCTAAAACTTATTACAAGTGCTATACAATAATCAGCCACGAACATTCTCAGCAGAATATTGTTATTTTCACTCGTTAAATATAACGTGAAAATGTCAGTCGTTTCTGTTTTTGGAAGGACAATACACTCTCTGATCAAAAGAATCTGGTCACCCCTGTGTTATGTGGAATTGGCCACTAGATGGCACGAGAGGCAGAACCGCCAGTACAAAAGGAGGCAGACAGTACCGTGTTGTCGGTAGGGAAACAGTAACACCACAATGGGTCGGTCACGAAACCCAGAGGTTTTGAACGGGGGCTTCTTACTGGATAACAAATCCATTACGGACATTTCAGCCCTTTTACAAATACCCATTTAGACTGTTGCTGTAGACGCGAAGGAACAACCCGAGACCAGGCAGAAAAGCGTTAGCAGCAGTCCAGCTAAGACAATGAGCTATAGAATGGTGGAACAGCTGTAGTCAATGCCAGTAATGTGTGAGCTGCTTCACCATTCTACCTCATTCATGCCAAGCGATGGGGGACACGGAAAGAGTTTATGACCCACACTCGGGCGTCCCCTGGGCAACAGTGATGAACAGGCAGGTCTTTCCACTCCAGAAGTAGCAACAGTTAATGACAATGGTTAATAGCCCGAACAGTCGGCCCCTCTCGGCGCCAAAGCTGACACTCATATCAATTAACATAGAAGGCATAACTTCAAACAAGGAAACCGTGCTACAACAACTGTGTCAAACCAAACCAAAGGCGGCCGAGAGTCCCAGGAATGGGCTTAGCAACTGAGAGACCTCATGATAAATACGGAAGCGCTATTTTCATAAAGCCAGAACTACAAGTAATATCTACCACTAACACAGACAACAACGATATCGAAATATTATCAGTTTAACTATTTAATTGTATCTGTATACAAACCACCGTCTGTTCCCTTCCACTTTCCCGAACCAGACGTAGGGAGAAAGGAGAAGATACGTGTCATTGTGGGCGACTTCGAGAGCCACAGCTGCCAGTGTGGATACAGTGAAGACAACGAAGATGGTGAAGCCGTGATATGAATTATCTCTAATACACGACAGCAACCTACCTGCATCTTTCAACAGTGGGCGATGGAGACGCGGATAAAAAAGAAGGTTTAAATGGCTCTGAGCACTGTGGGACTTAACATCTGAGGTCATCAGTCCCCTAGAACTTAGAACTACTTAAACCTGAGTAACCAAACCTGAGTAACCTAAGGACCTCACACACATCCATGCCCGAGGTAGGATTCGAACCTGCGACCGTAGAGGTCGCGCGGTTCCAGACAGAAGCGCCTAGAACCGCTCGGCCACACCGACCGGCACACGCGGATACAATCCGGACTTAATCTTTGTCATTGCGGCTGTATCACAGCAGTGTGTGAAGAATGTCTGTGAACCTTTATCCAATACACAGCACAGACACATCATGTGCCAAGTTGTATCAGCAGTACCCCCACAGTCTGTCCCATTTAGGAGAAGGTGTTGTTGTTGTCTTCAGTCCTGAGACTGGTTTGATGCAGCTCTCCATGCTACTCTATCCTGTGCAAGCTTCTCTCCCAGTACCTACTGCAACCTACATCCTTCTGAATCTGCTTAGTGTACTCATCTCTCGGTCTCCCTCTACGATTTTTACCCTCCACGCTGCCCTCCAATGCTAAATTTGTGATCCCTTGATGCCTCAAAACATGTCCTACCAACCGATCCCTTCTTCTAGTCAAGTTGTGCCACAAACGTCTCTTCTCCCCAATCCTATTCAATACCTCCTCATTAGTTACGTGATCTATCCACCTTATCTTCAGTATTCTTCTGTAGCACCACATTTCGAAAGCTTCTATTCTCTTCTTGTCCAAACTAGTTATCGTCCATGTTTCACTTCCATACATGGCTACACTCCAAACAAATACTTTCAGAAACGACTTCCTGATACATAAATCTATATTCGATGTTAACAAATTTCTCTTCTTCAGAAACGCTTTCCTTGCCATTGCCAGTCTACATTTTATATCCTCTCTACTTCGACCATCGTCAGTTATTTTACTTCCTAAATAGCAAAACTCCTTTACTACTTTAAGTGTCTCATTTCCTAATCTAATTCCCTCAGCGTCACCCGATTTAATTTGACTACATTCCATTATCCTCGTTTTGCTTTTGTTAATGTTCATCTTATATCCTCCTTTCAAGACACTGTCCATTCCGTTCAACTGCTCTTCCAAGTCCTTTGCCGTCTCTGACAGAATTACAATGTCATCGGCGAACCTCAAAGTTTTTACTTCGGCTCCATGAATTTTAATACCTACTCCAAATTTTTCTTTTGTTTCCTTTACTGCTTGCTCAATATACAGATTGAATAACATCGGGGAGAGGCTACAACCCTGTCTCAATCCTTTCCCAACCACTGCTTCCCTTTCATGCCCCTCGACTCTTATGACTGCCATCTGGTTTCTGTACAAATTATAAATAGCCTTTCGCTCCCTGTATTTTACCCCTGCCACCTTTAGAATTTGAAAAAGAGTATTCCAGTCAACATTGTCAAAAGCTTTCTCTAAGTCTACAAATGCTAGAAACGTAGGTTTGCCTTTTCTTAATCTTTCTTCTAAGATAAGTCGTAAGGTCAGTATTGCCTCACGTGTTCCAACATTTCGACGGAATCCAAACTGATCCTCCCCGAGGTCTGCATCTACCAGTTTTTCCATTCGTCTGTAAAGAATTCGCGTTAGTATTTTGCAGCCGTGGCTTATTAAACTGATAGTTCGGTAATTTTCACATCTGTCAGCACCTGCTTTCTTTGGGATTGGAATTATTATATTCTTCTTGAAGTCTGAGGGTATTTCGCCTGTCTCATACATCTTGCTCACCAGCTGGTAGAGTTTTGTCATGACTGGCTCTCCCTAGGCCGTCACTAGTTCTAATGGAATGTTGTCTACTCCCGGGGCCTTGTTTCGACTCAGGTCTTTCAGTGCTCTGTCAAACTCTTCGCGCAGTATCGTATCTCCCATTTCGTCTTCATCTACATCCTCTTCTATTTCCATAATATTGTCCTCAAGTACATCGCCCTTGTATAAGCCTTCTATATACTCCTTCCACCTTTCTGCCTTCCCTTCTTTGCTTAGAACTGGGCTGCCATCTGAGCTCTTGATATTCATACACGTGGTTCTCTTCTCTCCAAAGGTCTCTTTAATTTTCCTGTAGGCAGTATCTATCTTACCCCTAGTGAGATAAGCTTCTACATCCTTACATTTGTCCTCTAGCCATCCCTGTTTAGCCATTTTGCACTTCCTGTCGATCTCATTTTTGAGACGTTTGTATTCCTTTTTGCCTGCTTCATTTACTGCATTTTTATATTTTCTCCTTTCATCAATTAAATTCAATATTTCTTCTGTTACCCAAGGATTTCTAGCAGCCCTCGTCTTTGTACCTACTTTATCCTCTGCTGCCTTCACTACTACATCCCTCAAAGCTACCCATTCTTCTTCTACTGTATTTCTTTCCCCTATTCCTGTCAATTGTTCCCTTATGCTCTCTCTGAAACTCTGTACAACCTCTGGTTCTTTCAGTTTATCCAGGTCCCATCTCCTTAATTTCTCACATTTTTGCAGTTTCTTCAGTTTTAATCTACAGGTCATAACCAATAGATTGTGGTCAGAGTCCACATCTGCCCCTGGAAATGTCTTACAACTTAAAACCTGGTTCCTAAATCTCTGTCTTACCATTATATAATCTATCTGGTACCTTTTAGTATCTCCAGGGTTCTTCCACGTATACAACCTTCTTTCATGATTCTTAAACCAAGTGTTAGCTATGATTAAGTTGTGCTCTGTGCAAAATTCTACTAGGCGGCTTCCTCTTTCATTTCTTAGCCCCAATCCATATTCACCTACTATGTTTCCTTCTCTCCCTTTTCCTACACTCGAATTCCAGTCACCCATTACTATTAAATTTTCGTCTCCCTTCACTATCTGAATAATTTCTTTTATTTCATCGTACATTTCTTCAATTTCTTCATCATCTGCAGAGCTAGTTGGCATATAAACTTGTACTACTGTAGTAGGTGTGGGCTTCGTATCTATCTTGGCCACAATAATGCGTTCACTATGCTGTTTGTAGTAGCTTACCCGCATTCCTATTTTCCTATTCATTATTAAACCTACTCCTGCATTACCCCTATTTGATTTTGTGTTTATAACCCTGTAGTCACCTGACCAGAAGTCTTGTTCCTCCTGCCACCGAACCTCACTAATTCCCACTATATCTAACTTTAACCTATCCATTTCCCTTTTTAAATTTTCTAACCTACCTGCCCGATTAAGGGATCTGACATTCCACGCTCCGATCCGTAGAATGCCAGTTTTCTTTCTCCTGATAACGACATCCTCCTGAGTAGTCCCCGCCCGGAGATCCGAATGGGGGACTATTTTACCTCCGGAAGGAGAAGGTATAACTCCAAAAAAGCGGATTGGACAAAATTCACAAAATGCTTAGATAAATGATAGTAGACATCCTGTCCCAGAGAAATATGATGTTTTCACTACTGCTGTGCAAGAATGCTCTCTTAAGTCAATTCCAAGAGGCTGTAGGTCTTAGTATATCCAGGGCGTAGACCCAGTATAGCAGATAAGTTAAAAGAATGTATCTCCCTCTATGAAGGCAACCAATTTGGCGAGGACACTATTAAAACTGACCGACAACTAATTCAGTCTATGGGCGAAATAAAGAGAGAACGCTGGGTTAAGCTGATGGAAGAACTGGACGTGGCAAAAAACAGCAGAGAGGCCTGGAACTTAATAAGATCTTTAAATAATGACCCCACGAAAGGCCCCTTGCATTCCAACATTACACCTTTTACCAGATTGTTCATCAACTCTTGATAAATGGCAAAACAAATAAAAACAAGAAGACCATCTAAGCTTCAAAGAAATGTCGAACAAGAAACAGCTAACTTGTCCAACCCATTCATTATCAAAGAATTGGAAGACGCCATAGAAAAGAGTAAGACAGGCAAGACAGCCGGACTAGATGATATGAGTATGGGGCAGATTCATCACTTTCGAAACCTTACTAAGCAATGGAAGCCTAGAACGATGCCAAATCCCTAAAATCTGGAGGAAGACTAAAGTTGTAGCTGTTCTGAAACCTGGAAAGTAGCCAACAGACCCAAAGCACTTCAGGCCAATATCACTTCTGCGCCCTCTTTACAAGGTTTTCGAAAGACTGTTATTGAAACGCATAACACTACTGGTCGAACCTCGTCTCATCCCAGAGCAAGCTGAATTTAGGCCAGGAAAGAACTGCTGTACTCAGACCCTTAACCTGACACAGCACATAGAAGATGGTTTTCAGCTCGGAAATATCACTGGGGTGGCCTTTGTCGATCTCTCTTCAGACTATGACACTGTACAACAACAAATCATCCTAAGGAAGATTTACGACTTCAGGCTTACGCAAATCGTTGCCACCGTGTTGCAGAATCGACGTTTCTTTGTAGAATTTCAAGGCAGGCTGAGGAGATGGATAACCACTTCCTCTCCACACAACAAGCTTCCTATATGCACACGACCTGGCATTGGGAACTCAGGATAAGAATTTTGAGACTGTAGAAGAAAATCTCACTGAGGCTCTGAAGATTCTCTTAGAATATTATGAGGAAAACCATCTCAAGCCAAACCCATAAAAAACTAAAACATGTGCTTTTCATCTGAAGAACAGAGAAGCTTCTCGACAGCTGCGTGTGAACTGGAATGGAAATGAGTTGGAACACTGCAGTGCTCCAGTTTACCTTGGTTGTACCCTGGACCACTCCCTGACCTTCAAGGCACACGGCATCAACTTTAAAGCCGAGGTTTCATCGCGAAATTGCCTACTGCGCAAGGTGACTGGTTCTGGATGGGGTGCCCACCCCCAGACAGTAAGAACAACTGCTCTGGCACTCTGCTACTCCGCTGCAGAATATGCCGCTCCAGTGTGGTACAATTCTGCTCGTACAAAAAAAGTGGACACCGCCCTGAATGAAACCTGCAGGCTGATCATAGAATGTCTGAAGCCGACGCCAATACAGAAGCTGTATACTCGTACACTTGCAGGTATAGCCCCACCCGATATTAGACGCGAGATAGCTGCTAGCAACGAGAGGCAAAAGGTCTGCACTAACCCGGACCACCCTTTGCACACACATCAGCCACCACCATCTCGACTGAAGTTCAGGAAGAACTTTCTACAGTCTTCTGTTCCAATTGATAGAGATCAAAGTGTAGCCAGGGGTGAACTGTGGAAAAAAAGACATCCTGTCCATCCAGAGCGAGACGTAATTGAAGAAACTCTGCCACCTAGTCACCAAGAAGGATGGTGCACATGGAAGTCCTCGAACAGACTGCGCTCCGGCGTCGCAAGAACGAAGGACAACTTGAAGAAATGGGGCATCGCACAGGGTGGAGACACATTGTTTGGGTGTGGAGATGAACTAACTACAAGCCATCTCCTGAAGTGTCGTCTCTGCCCAAACTCTCGTACAGGACTGGAACTGGCCTTGGCTTATAGCAACGCAGTCAGTGTTGCCAAATACTGGACACAACTAGTGTAAATGTGTTTATATGTGAAAATTGATTTATTACTCCTGTGTGTATGACGTAAAAACTGATTTCTTACTATTGTGTGTATTATGTAAATATTGATTTATTACTCGTTTTTCCCTTTGTGTTCATTTTATTACGTTTATATGTCTTTGAATTATTCATGTATACAAATATGTATATTTTTAAATCAGCACAGTTTGTGTCCTGGTACTTCTGACATGGCCGGCCGGTGTGGCCGTGCGGTTCTAGGCACTTCAGTCTGGAGCCGCGTGACCGCTACGGTCGCAGGTTCGAATCCTGCTTCGGACATGGATGTGAGTGATGTCCTTAGGTATGCGGAAGGGTGCAAACACATTTTACAGCATTGCTTATTCTGTACAGTAGACGAACATTTCGGAGACTATTATTTTTTGTTTCACTTTGACAATGTACCTATCATAAAGCAGGATCTGTGAGAATGGTTTGTGGACAATAACATTCCTGAAATGGACTGACGTAAGTAAAGTTCCGGCCTGAGCACAAAGGGACATCTTTGGGATTAGTTAGAACGTCTACTTCACTCTACTTCACTCCAGATCCCAGCGTCCAACATCACTGCCTACTCTGATTTAGGCTCTTGAGAAAGAATGGGTTATTTTTCCTCCACAGACATCCGGACCTTTGGTAAGGTACTGTATAGGACATTCAGTCTTCATTATGCAAACTGGATCAAAATATCGATTATTTGTTAGGCGACTTATTGATCATCTTTGGGACGGAAGCCTATAAACACTGTTTGTTTGTGGTATCTGTATTTGTACGTTTTGTCTCATCATCTATGACTGTGCTTTTACAAACGGTTCAAATGGCTCTGAGCACTATGGGATTTAACTTCTGAGGAAAGTCCCCTAGAACTTAGAACTACTTAAACCTAACTAACCTAAGGACATCACATACATCCATGCCCGAGCCAGGATTGAAACCGGCGACCGTAGCGGTCGCGCGCTTCCAGACTGTAGCGCCTAGAACAGCTTGGCCACCCCGGCCGGCGTGTGTTTACAATACGGTTTCCTTGTACCACTTAGTTGCTGTCAAGACTTGCGAAGTTTTCATTGCATTTATTATGTTTTTTTGTTTTGTTGTGTTCTGTAGGATTATACACTGAAGAGCCAAAGAAACTGATGCACCTGACTGATATCGTGTAGGGCCCCCACCAGCACCCAGAAGTGTCACAACACGATGTGGCATGGACTCGACTAATGTCTGAAGTAGTGCTGGAGGAAACTGACACCATGAATTCTGCAGAGCTGTCCATAAATCCGTAGGAGTATGAGGGGGTGGAGATCTCTTCTGAATAGCACGTTGCGAGGCAACCCAGATGTGCTGAATAATGTTTATGTCTGGGGAGTTTCTTGGCCAGCAGAAGTGTTTAAACTCAGAAGAGTGTTCCTGGAGCCATCTGTAGCAATTCTGGATGTGTAGGGTGTTGCATTGTCCGCCTGGAATTGCCCAAGTCCGTCAGAATGCACAATGGACATGAATGGATGAAGGTGATAAAACAGGATGCTTACATATATGTCACCTGTCAGAGTCGTATCTAGACGTATCACGGATCCCATATCACTCCTACGGCACACGCCCCATCCCATTACAGATTCTCCACCAGCTTGAATAATCCCCTGCTGACGTGCAGCGTCCTTGGATTGATGAGTTTTTCTCCATACCAGTACACGTCCATCCGTTGGATAAAATTTCAAACGATACTCGTGCGACCAGGCAACATGTTTCCAGTCATCAACAGACCAATGTCGGTGTTGTTGGGCTGAGGCGAGGAGTAAAGCTTTGTGTCGTGCAGTCATCAAGGGTACACGAGTGAGCCTTCGACTCCGAAAGCCCATATCGATGATGTTTCTTTGAATGGTTCGCACGTTGATACTTGTTGATGGCCCAGCATTTAAATCGGGGGCAACTTGGGGAAGGGTTGGACTTCTGTCAGACTGAACGATTCTCTTCAGTCGTCGTTGGTCCCGTTCTTGTAGTACCTTTTTCTGGCCGCAGCGATGTCGGAGATTTAATGTTTTACCGGGTTCCTACTTCAGTGCTACCTCGGAGACGCTGTGTCCCATCGCTCGTGCGCCGACTATAACACCACGTTCAAACTCACTTAAATCTTGATAACCTGCCATTGAAGCAGCAGTAACTGCGCCAGGCCCTTGTTGTCCTGCGTTGCCGACCGCAGCACCATTTTCTGCCTGTTAACACATCTCTGTATTTGAATACGCATGCCGATACCAGTTTCTGCGGTGCTTCAGCGTAGTACCAGTAATACTCCTGGTTTATCTAGTTTTCCTTCGGCATCACTTAGTATGTACCAGTGATATGCATTCTGTTTAATTTTCGGTTACTGTGTCTCGTCTCGAGTGGTTATTATGTCATGCGAAGCCCTCATTACAAGAGCCAGTTTTTCTCTCCTCTCTTTCCATATCGCCAGTGGTTCTCTGCTTATCGTCTCGTGTTCTACTCTATGTCGCTAATTTATAGGCGGACTCGTGATTGAGAGGCTAAGCCGTGATTGAAAACGTTTGCTACTTATCACGAACTATTTATTCACCACTCTGTACAAAACCGACCAAGCATTCCAGTTCATTAGTGGGTTTTGTATATTGAACCAGACTTGTTTTACAATTTTTGTTTTTGTCTATATTTTGCATTTTATATTGATCATCTCATGGTACTGCACTGTACAAGTTCTATAAAGAATGTTGAGAAGTGTGCTCTTCAGTTTGAAGCCGTCGTAAGGCGAAGGGTGGACATACTCCATATAACTGTCCGCTAATAGGTGCCTAGATACTTCTCATCAAGTAATGTATCTGATTAGGAACGATGGGAAAACTCAGTTTAAACATTAGAGATAATTATGCAGATTGTTAAAATATAGAGGGTGATTCAGCAGCCACTACGGATGTCGTTTAATGCAACCAGCAGTGTTATGACTGGCTTTCAAAAACCACGCGAGAGATTTTCATATTCCCTCACTTTCTAAACACAAGCTGTTAGTCCTACAGGAAAAATGAACAGGACTTTTTTTGTAGGAAATTTAATGAAGTTAAATTTTGTACTCGGATACGTTTTTCCTAGAGGCCATAGTTTTCGAGTTATTCAAGAAAAATGTAAAAGATGTGAGCTTTAGACTCCACTCCCACCCTCATCGATCAGGATTTCTCGTACGTTGCTCCTGGTACTCTCTCCTGCCACTGTACAAACATTTCCGACTACACGAACTGTTCCCGACATTCTACCTTTTTTGGTCTATATTTATTATGCTATTACGTCACCAGCATAATCGGCTATTACATTATCGTCATTAATTTAAACTTGTCCATGAGGGCCACGAAAGAACACCGTCTTCTGTAAACGTTAGACTAAAACTAATTACGCTGACCATTCGATCCAAATTTAACCTTTACAAGTACAGTAGCCGTCTGGTCAGAAGGCATGACACATACGACGATGGAATTGTTTATTTTATGATATTAAAATTCAGAAAATTGTACGCAAACGTAAATTTTGCAATTTGTAAGTACTCGACCAAGTCGCTGACTTATTAGGCCAATCAATGTAGACCAACAAAGGTGGAATGTGGGACGTAATTCGTGCAGTCGCAAATTTTTGTACAGTGGTAGCAGGGAGTATCACGAGCGACATACTAGAAATCCTGACCGGTGGAAGCTGAATGTGGAAGTGGGACCTGAAGCTCACTTTTGTATATTTTTATCGAATAACTCGAAAGTTACGGCCTCCAGTGAAAACGTATACCAGCACAAAATTTAACTACATTAAATTTCCTACAAAAAGAGGTCCTGTTCATTTTTCCTGTAGGACTAATAGATTGCGCGACTGAGAGACTTCGTAAATTTCTCGCCTGCTTTTTGAAGGACATTCAGAACATTGAGGATTGCATAAAATGCTATCGGTAGGGGCAGCTGAATCGACTTGTACAATAAGACTATAGTGTGATAAATAACTTCTTAGCTAGAGTCCTGGTAAAAAAATTAAAAAGTCCATTGCTACATCAATGTCGATGTGCGACTGTGAATGAGCAAGTGTGCTAGAGACCACGTCCATGGTCCTTACGTACTTCCATAAGCTAGTGCAATAGGTCACGATTTCAAGGTACGAGAAAGCAACGGTGACTTAGACTCACGGTTGTACAACTTGAACAGAAAGATATTGAGCACTGGGAGTGGCCAGTGCTCCCATCCAAACGGAACCCCAGGGAGCGAGCAGACCTCCTGGTCAGACAGAAAGGAGACACGGTGTTCGCTTCCTATTGGACTCACACATCTTCACATGTACGATAACACTCCATACTGACGTCACTTTGTAACATATAGGTTACAGTACGCTTGTTCGCCCAATGCTTGAATACTGCTCAGCAGTGTGGGATCCGCACCAGGTAGGGTTGATAGAAGAGATAGAGAAGATCCAACGGAGAGCAGCGCGCTTCGTTACAGGATCATTTAGTAATTGCGAAAGCGTTACGGAGATGATAGATAAACTCCAGTGGAAGACTCTGCAGGAGAGACGCTCAGTAGCTCGGTACGGGCTTTTGTTAAAGTTTCGAGAACATACCTTCACCGAAGAGTCAAGCAGTATATTGCTCCCTCCTACGTATATCTCGCGAAGAGACCATGAGGATAAAATCAGAGAGATTAGAGCCCACACAGAAGCATACCGACAATCCTTCTTTCCACGTACAATACGAGACTGGAATAGAAGGGAGAACCGATAGAGGTACTCAGGGTACCCTCCGCCACACACCGTCAGGTGGCTTGCGGAGTATGGATGTAGATGTAGATGTAGAACATTGTCTATGTGTTCCTTCCAATTTAAGTAGTTCGTAATTGTAATACCTAGGTATTTAGTTGAATTTCCGGTTTTTAGATTAGACTGATTTATCGTGTAACCGAAGTTTAACGAGTTCCTTTTAGCACTCATGTGGATGACCTCACACTTTTCGTTATTTAGGGTCAACTGCCACTTTTCGCACCATTCAGATATTTGTTCTAAATCGTTTTGCAGTTTATTTTTATCTTCTGATGAGTTTATTAGTCGATAAACGACAGCGTCATCTGCAAACAACCGAAGACGGCTGCTCAGATTGTCTCCCAAATCGTTTATATAGATAAGGAACAGCAAACGGCCTATAACACTACCTCGGGGAACGCCAGATATCGCTTCTGTTTTACTCAATCACTTGCCGTCAGTTGCTAAGAACTGTGACCTTTCTAACAGGAAATCGCAAATCCAGTCACATAACTGAGACGAATTCCATAAGCACGCAATTTCACTACAAGCCGCTTGTGTAGTACAATATCAAAAGCCATCTGGAAATCCAGAAACACGGAATCGATATCCCTTGTCAGTAGTGCTCAACACTTCATGTGAATAATGAGCTAGTTGTGTTTCACAGGAACGATGTTTTCTAAACCCATGTTGACTGAGTGTCAATAGATCGTTTTCTTCGAGGTAATTCTTAATGTTCGAACACAATATATATTCTAAAATCCTGCTGCATATCGACGTTAACGATATGGGCCTGTAATTTAGTGGATTACTTCTACTACCTTTCATGAATATTCGTGTGACCTGTGCAACTTTCCAGTCTTTGTGTACGGATCTTTCGTCGAGCGAACGTTTGTAAATTATTGTCAAGTATGGCTCTAATGCATCAGCATACTCCGAAAGGAACCTAATTGGTATATGGTCTGGACCAGAAGACTTGCTTTTATTAAGTGATTTAAGTTGCTTCACTAATCTGAAGATATTTACTTCTACGTTACTCATGTTGGCAGCTGTTCTCGATTCTAATTCTGGAATATTACTTCGTCTTCTTTTATGAAGGCATTTCGGAAGGCTGCGATTAGGAACTCTGCTCTGGCAGCACTGTCTTCGATAGTATCTTCATTGCTATCTCACAGAGAAGGCATTGATTGTTTCTTGTCGCTAACATACTTCACATACTACCAGCCTCTTTGGATTTTCTGACAGGTCTCGAGACAAAGTTTCGTCGTGGAAACTTATAGGCATCTCGCATTGATGTCAGCGCTAAATTTCGAGCTTCTGTAAAAGATCGCCAATCTTGGGGATTTTACGTCAGTTTAAATTTGGCATATTTGTTTCGTTGTTTCTGCAACAGTGTTATAACCCGTTTTGTGTACCAAGGAGGATCAGCTCCGTCGTTTGTTAATTTATTTGGTATAAATCTCTCAATTACTGCCGATACTATTTCCTTGACTTCAAGCCACATCTGGTCTACACTTATATTACTAATTTGGAAGGAGTGGAGATTGTCTCTCAGGAAGGCGTCAAGTGAATTTTTATCTGCTTTTTTGAGTAGGAATATTTTTCGTTTATTGTTGGAGTATTTGGGGGTTACAGTATTCAATCTCGCCACGTCAACCCTGTGTTCACTAATCTCTGCATCGGTTCTGATGCCCATTATTAATTCAGGATCATTTGTTGCTAAGAGGTCAAGTGTGTTTGCACAACCGTTTACTATTGGCGTGGGCTCATGAACTAACTACTGGAAATAATTTTCAGAGAATGCGTTTAGCACAATTTCGGATGATATTTTATGCAGACCTCCGGAATTAAACATCTATTGTAGCCAACATATCGAGGGTTAATTAAAGTCACCACCAACTACACTCTTGGAAATTGCAATAAGAACACCGTGAATTCATTGTCCCAGGAAGGGGAAACTTTATTGACACATTCCTGGGGTCAGATACATCACATGATCACACTGACAGAACCACAGGCACATAGACACAGTCAACAGAGCATGCACAATGTCGGCACTAGTACAGTGTATATCCACCTTTCGCAGTAATGCAGGCTGCTATTCTCTCATGGAGACGATCGTAGAGATGCTGGATGTAGTCCTGTGGAACGGCTTGCCATGCCATTTCCACCTGGCGCCTCAGTTGGACCAGCGTTTGTGCTGGACGTGCAGACCGCGTGAGACGACGCTTCATCCAGTCCCAAACATGCTCAAAGGGGGACAGATACGGAAATCTTGCTGGCCAGGGTAGTTGACTTACACCTTCTAGAGCACGTTGGGTGGCACGGGATACATGCGGACGTGCATTGTCCTGTTGGAACAGCAAGTTCCCTTGCCGGTGTAGGAATGGTAGAACGATGGGTTCGATGACGGTTTGGATGTACCGTGCACTATTCAGTGTCCCCTCGACGATCACCAGAGGTGTACGGCCAGTGTAGGAGATCGCTTCCCACAGCATAATGCCGGGTGTTGGCCCTGTGTGCCTCGGTCGTATGCAGTCCTGATTGTGGCGCTCACCTGCACGGCGCCAAACACGCATACGACCACCATTGGCACCAAGGCAGAAGCGACTCTCATTGCTGAAGACGACACGTCTCCATTCGTCCCTCCATTCACGCCTGTCGCGACACCACTGGAGGCGGGCTGCACGATGTTGGGGCGTGAGCGGAAGACGGCCTAACGGTGTGCGGGACCGTAGCCCAGCTTCATGGAGACGGTTGCGAATGGTCCTCGCCGTTACCCCAGGAGCAACAGTGTCCCTAATTTGCTGGGAAGTGGCGGTGCGGTCCCCTACGGCACTGAGTAGGATCCTACGGTCTTGGCGTGCATCCGTGCGTTGCTGCGGTCCGGTCCCAGGTCGACGGGCACGTGCACCTTCCGCCGACCACTGGCGACAACATCGATGTACTGTGGAGACCTCACGCCCCACGTGTTGAGCAGTTCGGCGGTACGTCCACCTGGCCTCCCGCATGCCCACTATACGCCCTCGCTCAAAGTCCGTAAACTGCACATGCGGTTCACGTCCACGCTGTCGCGGCATGCTACCAGTGTTAAAGACTGCGATGGAGCTCCGTATGCCACGGCAAACTGGCTGACACTGACGGCGGCGGTGCACAAATGCTGCGCAGCTAGCGCCATTCGACGGCCAACACCGCGGTTCCTGGTGTGTCCGCTGTGCCTTGCGTGTGATCATTGCTTGTACAGCCCTCTCGCAGTATCCGGAGCAAGTATGGTGGGTCTGACACACCGGTGTCAATGTGTTCTTTTTTCCATTTCCAGGAGTGTATTATCATATGAGTCGGGTACGAGTTTGAAATCAAAGGCAAGTTTTCTTTGAACCTTTCAGCAACTGTATCATCTGAATTAGGAGGTCGGTAAAAGGATCCAATTATTATTTTATTCCGGTTGCCAACAATACTAACTCACAGAAAGTATCTACTTCAATTTCGCGACAAGTTAAACTACTTCTGACAGCAACAAACACGCTACCGCCAACCGTGTTTAGCTTATCCTTTCGGAACACCATTAGGTTCTTCGCAAAAATTTCGGCTGAGATTATCTCCGGCTTTAGCCAGCTTTCCGTGCCTAAAACGATTTGAGCATCAGTGCTTTCTATTAGCGCTTGGTGCTCATGTACTTTCCTAACACAGCTACGATAATTTACAACAGTTATACCGATGGTTCCTGTATCTACGTTCTTCCTGTGTTCAGCCTGCACCCTTTGTGATTGAAGCCCTTCTTGTGTTTTCCCGAGACCCTCTAACCTAAAAAACCGCCCAGTCCACGCCACACAGCTGATAGGAAATTGAAGAGGCAATAAACGGAATCATTGTGTTTTGACGTGCCGCCAGGTGGCAGCAGTGTTTTTCAACATACGGCTATATATTCGAAATAGAATGTAAAGAATTTTACATTTTTATATTCTTTATCCATATAAAAATCCAGAAAAGTGAAAGGATTGTATGCCAGTTTTTCCAATGTATACATTAAAAAATTATTGCAAAAAAATATTTTTACTGTACCTTATATTAGTGTTATTGTCACAATTACCAGACACATGAAGTGGTAAACTATTAACGTTACAGTAATAAGTTCATGGTATCTAGAGATAAAAATATGAAAACATTATTGTGTGATTTTACTACATGCGAGTGTAGAGTCTCGTTATGAGTCTTCAATGATCTGCTCCAGATCTAGGTTATGGTCCAATGTATTAAGTACGTTGACTGAGTCATGGTCTATGTTACGATAGGTGTTACATATTGACTCCTACAAAAGCTTCGGACCAAACTCCATCTTTAAAAATAAAAAGAGAGACAAGAGCTGGAAGGCGGAACCATAAAAACACCAGAGGTAGCACGCCGTAATAATCTATAAAACACGTTAGTATGCTCTATTTCAATCTACTGCAGCACCTTCCAACGTAATATCAAGTACAGTTCTCTAATAGATAAGAATATATTTCGAAAATCAGATCGCATTAATATCAATAAAAGTACCAACTTCATAGAATGTGCCAAGTAATAATACTTAGAAATAGTGTTACCATTTTAAGAAGTGTACTAGCTTAACCTCATATGACGTGGTAGCAATAAAGTAGCAAAGTTCGAGGTCCAGGATCAACATGACCCAGTAAGAGCCTGCCGAGGTAAATGTGAAGTTCTACTATGGCTGTAACAGTCATTAATATAGGCACAACTACCACTAACGACTTTACTTGCCCTATGGCAGACAACATTTGTAGTATCACCTCTCAGTATTATAAAGCTTAGTTAGAATAACTTAGTATGTATAAATACTGAAAGAGCGTATTGCAGGGGCCTCTAGACTGCAAACCAGAACACTCTTACATTAATTCTGAGTCTTACTACACTACACCATGTTATATAATATTCAGCACAAAGATTTAGTTGAAGTTGCTATAGCAATAAATGTTTTCTTACTGAAGGAATGTGAGGTGAGAACATATGAAAAGTAAAACATCTTACGTAACGTTTTAGTACTAATACAGTATACTAGGATGATGTTATACTTAGCCTAAGGTCTAGATGGAACATAGTGGCACACTAGGAAAATACAATACTCAGCCCAAGGTATAGGTTATGGTTCAATGCGTAATGTGCGTCTTTCTGTAAATAATTTGTAGCTGGAATTCTAGATTTTAACAATGATATAACAAAACACTTGCTGGGTGAACATCCAGTATCCCCTAGGGCTGTATGTGACAATACACAGCATACATAATTAATAACAACTGTCCAGTGGCCCTATGACACATGGTATTTGTGATTAACGTGCATTATATTATTACAACATTTATTTAAGATACCTCAGTGGTTCATGGTGTGGGTTCCTGTTGTCATGTCCTAGTTCATGAACCACGGGCAACGTATGAGTGGCCAAGTAAGTTGTCCTGGTTCCATCACACTGGATAAAAAGCAGTAATCACGCCAATCTTAAAACATGGAAACCGAAAAGATTGTAACAACTACAGAGGTATCTCTTTAATCAGAGTTGTGGGAAAAATATTCTCAGTTATTTTTTAAAGGAAAGTGTGAGTATTAGTTGAGGACAAATTTCCATGAAAATCAGTGTGGGTTTAGGCCTCTTAGAGGTTGACAGGACCAGATTTTTAGCTTACGGCAAATAATGGAGAAGTGTTAGTAGTGGAGCAGGGAATTGTATCTATGCTTTATAGATCTAGAAAAGGCATATGACCGGGTTGATAAGAGGAAGTTATTGTCTGTTCTACGAGATTAAGGAATAGGAGGCAAACTTTTGCAAGCAATTAAAGGTCTTTACATGGATAGTCAGGCAGCAGTTAGAGTTGACGGTAAATTGAGTTCATGGTTCAGAGTAGTTTCAGAGATAAGACAAGGCTGCAACCTGTCTCCACTGTTGTTCATATTATTTATGGATCATATGTTGAAAACAATAGACTGGCTGGGTGAGATTAAGATATGTGAACACAAAATAAGCAGTCTCGCATATGCGGATGACTTAGTTGTCATGGCAGATTCGATTGAAAGTTTGCAAACTAATATTTCAGAGCTAGATCAGAAATGTAAGGTCTATGGTATGAAGATTAGCATCTCCAAAACGAAAGTAATATCAGTGGGAAAGAGATATAAGCGGATTGAGTGCCTAATAGGAGGAGCAAAGTTAGAACAGGTGGACGGTTTCAAGTACTTAGGATGCATATTCTCACAGGATGGCAACATAGTGAAAGAACTGGAAGCGAGGTGTAGCAAAGCTAATGCAGTGAGCGCTCAGCTACGATCTACTCTCTTCTGCAAGAAGGAAGTCTGTACCAAGACTAAGTTATCTGTGCACCGTTCAATCTTTCGACCAACTTTGTTGTATGGGAGCGAAAGCTGGGTGGATTCAGGTTACCTTATCAATAAGGTTGAGGTTACGGATATGAAAGCAGCTGGGATGATTGCAGGTACTAGTAGATGGGAACAATGGCAGGAGGGTGTCCACAATGAGGAAATCAAAGAAAAACTGGGAATGAACTCTATAGATGTAGCAGTCATGGCGAACAGGTTTAGACGGTGGGGTCATGTTACACGTATGGGAGAAGCAAGGTTACCCAAGAGACTAAGGGGGACTGTGCTCCAGACTGAACGCTGAAAGGCATAATCAGTCTTAAATGATGATGATGATGATGATGATGATGACATCAGTCTGACATTACCATAAGAAAACTCCAACTGGGCGTTTATGCTGAATATTATATAACATGGTATAGCGTAGTAAGACCCAGAATTTTTAACAGATTTTTGAGATCACCACCAATACAGCGGACAACGTCAGATAATCATTGTAACAGAGGCGGATTTGGTAAGGTCCAACTGAAGCCTGTAAATTACATTCGTTTGTATGGAAACTTGACGTGTGGTGTTTTTGTGTGATCATTTACATATCGCATTTTGTCTGTTATCCCGTTTCGTCTTTGGAGAAATTAATAAGTTTAGCCCTGTCTCGCGGGCACTTATTAACACAAATTTTTAAGTGTAGTAAATTAATATGGGGCCACTAACTGGTATTTTCTAATTCATCTGTTTTACGTCTCTCGCCAAGTGAGCGTAATGCCAGCCGTGGTCGAGAGAGAGATTTGGCGTGACGTCAAGATCTGTCTAGGGACGAGCAGAAGAAACGTTCCAGCTCGTGTTACAGACATCAATTTTGTACATTTTGGACGTATTCTAAGATCAGTTGCATATTCTTTGTTTGCAACAGTTTATCACATTTTTTGAGTTTTTCTTGATCTATGGAAGCAAATGGAATAACATAAGCCATGCTTGTGAAATGTGAACACCAAGTTCGATTTCTAAACATCTACACCCTCATAATCTCACGATCGAATATTTAAGTAATCCAGGTCGAATCACTCCACAAGAATGAGACCGCACTCAAAACCGAGTCAAACACGTATTTAGCTGACGTTCCACATATCACTTGCTTCAAACTACTGACGCTACATAAGACTCAACGTCCGGCACAGTGTTGATAACTTCAAGAGAACTATACTTTTAACGTTCTGACGATATTGCGCTCGTTGTATACATCATAACAGCTC
Organism: Schistocerca gregaria; assembly: GCF_023897955.1. Classification (NCBI taxonomy): domain Eukaryota; kingdom Metazoa; phylum Arthropoda; class Insecta; order Orthoptera; family Acrididae; genus Schistocerca; species Schistocerca gregaria. Next base: position 863,624,445 of record NC_064931.1, on the reverse strand, counting down.
AGGTTGGATGAGGGGGGGGGGGGGGCTGATAGAGGACATAATAGCCCCTGCATTCATTTGAATTTATTCCGTGAACGAAGGAAGCCATAAGCCATATAAAGACGGCTGTTCGGAAAGTAGGTTGCGTTAACTTGTAAGGAAACGCCAGTAAATTAAGAAGTGTTATACCGGGTGGTCAGAAGCAGTCTGAAAAGTTTGTTCGGGTGCTTTGAGACAGGAAGCCCTGAGAAATAATTATGAAGAAAAGAATTCGATATGTTGCACCGTTTATGAGTTAATTATCACTGAAGATAACCAATCAGTCAGTTGCAGGCTCAAATTCGAGCGACCTGCCAGATGCAGTTAGTGTCAGTTGTTCTCACAGCGTAGATAGCGCATGAGACTGCTCAGCCTTTGGCTCGGGTTCCATCCACACTACAGTCAAATGCCCAATTTTTGTGTGGCTCTCTTGTTCGGTTTGAGGATATCAAACGAAGGACACCTTTGGTGACACCGTCTCTGGTGGGTCACTTGAAATTGCACGCACAACGTCCTGATTGCCTAACTCGGAAACGATGCGACGTATCGAATTTTTTTCGTGACAGTTATTTCTGTGTAACCTATCCTGCAACACCCTTACAAGGTTTTTAGACTGGTTCTGACCACTCTGTACACAACATAAAACTAAAACTGTCAGCTGTTTACTCATAATTGAAGACCTCCGTGCAAGAAGGGGATAAATCCATTCTTTTTCGTAAATCAATTTTCTAATGCTGAGTAAAGGAAAAAAATTTGCTTCTTGCTTTTGTGCCTACAAACTAACCATTAGACCCTTATTGAACCTGTATAAACGATAGCATGAAGTACAATGTCTAGATTTAAAAAAAATTAGTTTTTTGTGCCTCTTCAAAAGTTAATAAAATGTGAGTTATCTCCTTCTTGTACCTAGGTCTTCAATCACCTCCTGCATTAAGGCACTTGTCATATCGAGGAATGAATTCTCGCACCTGTGAGCTAAGACGTGTTACGACGCTCTCATTTGACTCGTCATCATCTCGAAACAGCTGTTTTTTCATCTTCGGAAACAAGAGGAAATCACTGACAAAACAACGCTGTATGAGGATGATCAAACAGGTCTGGTTGAAACTGTTGAGCAACGTTTATGTTTGTGTGGCAGTATGTGGCCTTGCGTTAACGGGGGGGGGGGGGGGGGGGGGGGGGGGGGGTAAGGGCAGAATTCAGCATTCCAAGCCTTTTCTTCTGGGTGGCATTTATGAGCGTGTTTAGATTTTTCTACTAAACTTCGGAGTTTGTTGTAGTGCTTCTTTCCATAATATCAACAAAAAGTACTCTCTTTCTGACAAAGAAGGAAATACAAATCGTCATGCTTCGTGCAGAAAATATTAGGTGTTTCAGATTTGGTTCCATAGGGAAATAGTTGTGCCCAGTGACTGTATTCATTTCGTGTAGTAACGGGTGTAGCAATCAGTCGCAAACGATGTTTTTTGCATATCTAGATTTTGGTCACTGTGTGGTCGTCTTCACTGCTAAGAAAAGTGTGAAGAACCAGTTACAAAAAGGTAACACGCATCTCTTATTAAATAAACAATTACAAAAACTATAAAATGACAAAATACGTATCAGTAAATGTAAGTTAAAACATTAAAAACACCTATATTTGCCCGTAGTCACAACTGGGCTATCCACGTCAAAGGGTGAGTTCACACTGAACCCGCTTTTTACAGTTACCACACAGCTGGCTTCAGTGCATACGTTGTTAGGAGGCACTCGGTGGCATTTTAAAGACTAGCGTCGTCCCACTCCATTTTTTTCTCTTTGACTGCACATTGTCATATGCAACAAAGATTTCATCCTCTGTCACAACGTGGTTGAGAAATTCGTCTCCTTCTGTATTGTGCCGCATCAGAAAGCTTAATGTGGCTCCCGCGTTCTTCCTTATGAGTTCATCAGTCTTGCAGCTGTGGGACCTCGCAAGTTCGTACAACACTTTCAGTGATATCTGAGCCAAACTAACTGATCATTTAGTAAATGTGAACTGAAGATTTTTTTCTAATTCTATCATTAATATCTGCAATAAGTTCGTGCTTCACAATAGATGGTGGTCCACTTATTTCTTCATCAAACACTTTCGGCAGAACTTCTCAAAACAAACCGCACTATCACTTTGAATGTGTACAGCTTTCACACGATAGTCATTTATAGCGCACAGTTTACAGGCGATGAGATTTTCGATTACAGTAGCCATTTTGATACAGTTACGGCGCAGAAAACAGTTCGATAAACTTTCCGCACCACTGTAGGAATCGTACCGATCCGAGCAGCACAAATGTGCCAAAATCAATCCGCTGCCCCCACTTCTACGTGCATCAGACAACAGCGAAAGATACTTTCGGAACGACCAGGGTAATTTAAAAAAATAAAAATTAGAACAGCTATTCCAGTGTCATTTACAGCGCCTAGAAGCTCGTATGCCGATACAAGTGCTGAACGGCTCACAAGCCCCTTCTGTCCGTTTTCGAGTTGTAAATACTCCCCGGGATTTGTATCGAGATATCTGATTGACACTGAGTCAACGTGAGATTGAGATAAAAGTATATGTTGTTTTGGGCAACGAACTCTAGTTCCTTGTCGTTAATTCTTCCAATTTGTCACAAAATAGCATTTCATTAAGGAAAATGGTCTTTATAAGTGCTGTACGTCCGAATCCTGGGGACGATAAGAGGTATGTGACGGGGGTGGCACGCTCTCTGGCCGCCAGGCAGCGACTGTTGCAGCAACACTTATAAAGAGCATTTTCCTTAATGAATGCTATTTGGTGGCGCTGCGTCTAGCGCTCGCAGTCGTGTCGCTTCTTCCGCCTGCACTCGGCTGCTATTGATATCGGAACAGCCACTTCCATACCAAATCGACTGCGAGTTACCGGTTCGACTATGTCATTTCTTAGATTAGATTAGATTAATACTAGTTCCATGGATCATGAATACGACATTTCGTAATGATGTGGAACGAGTCAAATTATTCAATACATGACATAATTAAGTTAATTTAACAACATAATTAAGTTAATATAACAACTTTTTTATTCATTTAAAAATATTTTTTGGTAATTTATATCTAAAAATTCCTCTATGGAGTAGAAGGAGTTGTCATTCAGAAATTCTTTTAATTTCTTCTTAAATACTTGTTGGTTATCTGTCAGACATTTGATACTACACTCCTGGAAATTGAAATAAGAACACCGTGAATTCATTGTCCCAGGAAGGGGAAACTTTATTGACACATTCCTGGGGTCAGATACATCACATGATCACACTGACAGAACCACAGGCACATAGACACAGGCAACAGAGCATACACAATGTCGGCACTAGTACAGTGTATATCCACCTTTCGCAGCAATGCAGGCTGCTATTCTCCCATGGAGACGATCGTAGAGATGCTGGATGTAGTCCTATGGAACGGCTTGCCATGCCATTTCCACGTGGCGCCTCAGTTGGACCAGCGTTCGTGCTGGACGTCCAGACCGCGTGAGACGACGCTTCATCCAGTCCCAAACATGCTCAATGGAGGACAGATCTGGAGATCTTGCTGGCCAGGGTAGTTGACTTACACCTTCTAGAGCACGTTGGGTGGCACGGGATACATGCGGACGTGCATTGTCCTGTTGGAACAGCAAGTTCCCTTGCCGGTCTAGGAATGGTAGAACGATGGGTTCGATGACGGTTTGGATGTACTGTGCACTATTCAGTGTCCCCTCGACGATCACCAGAGGTGTACGGCCAGTGTAGGAGATCGCTCCCCACACCATGATGCCGGATGTTGGCCCTGTGTGCCTCGGTCGTATGCAGTAGATTAGATTAGATTAGATTAATACTTGTTCCATAGATCATGAATACGACACTTCGTAATGATGTGGAACGTGTCAGATTAATAAAAGATGTCTGTACAAGAAATTACATTACACAAAATATTGCATGACACTAATGATTAAGTTTTTTTTTTACTTAGTTTATATCTAAAAATTCAGCCAACGAGTAGAAGGAGTTGTCATCTAGAAATTCTTGTAATTTATTTTTAAATGTTAGTTGGCTATCTGTCAGGCTTTTGATGCTGTTTGGTAGGTGCCCAAAGACTTTTGTGGCAGCATAATTTACCCCTTTCTGTGCCAAAGTCAGATTTAACCCTGCATAGTGAAGATCATCCTTTCTCCTGGTGTTATAGGTATGCACACTGCTATTACTTTTGAATTGGGTTGGATTATTATCAACAAATTTCATAAGGGAATATATATACTGTGAGGTTACTGTGAGGATCCCTAGATCCTTAAATAGATGTCTGCAAGATGACCGTGGGTGGGCTCCAGCAATTATTCTGATTACACGTTTTTGTGCAATGAATACTTTTCTACTCAACGATGAATTACCCCAGAATATGATGCCATACGAAAGCAGTGAATGAAAGTAGGCATAGTAAGCTAATTTACTGAGATTCTTATCACCAAAATTTGCAATAACCCTAATAGCATACGTAGCTGAACTCAGACTTTTCAGCAGACCATCAATGTGTTGCTTCCAGTTTAACCTCTCATCAATGGACACACCTAAAAATTTTGAAAATTCTACCTTAGCTACAGACTTCTGTTCAAATTCTATATTTATTACTGGAGTTGTGCCATTTACTGTACGGAACTGTATATACTGTGTTTTATCAAAATTTAAAGAGAGTCCGTTTGCTGAGAACCACTTAATAATTTTGTGAAAAACATCATTTACAATTACATCACTTAGTTCTTGGTTTTTGGATGTTATTACTATACTTGTATCATCAGCAAAAAGAACTAACTTTGCATCTTCATCAATGTGGAATGGTAAGTCATTAATGTATATCAAGAACAGTAAAGGACCTAAGACCGAACCCTGTGGGACCCCGTGCTTGATAGCACCCCAGTTTGAGGAATCAGCTGTTGCTTTAACATTACACAAACCACTTATTTCAACTTTCTACATTCTTCCAGTTAAGTATGAATTAAACCATTTGTGCACTGCCCCACTCAAACCATAATGATTTAGCTTATCTAAAAGAATTCCATGATTTACACAATCAAAGGCCTTTGAGAGATCACAAAAAATACCAATGGGTGATGTCCGGTTATTCAGAGCATTTAATATTTGATCAGTGAAAGCATATATAGCATTTTCTGTTGAAAAGCCTTTCTGAAAACCAAACTGACATTTTGTTAGTACTTTATTTTTACAAATATGGGAGGCTACTCTTGAATACATTACTTTCTCAAAAATTTTTGATAGAGCTGTCAGAAGAGAGATTGGGCGGTAGTTGTTGACATCCGACGTATCCCCCTTTTTATGCAATGGTTTTACAATGGCATATTTCAGTCTATCAGGGAAAACACCCTGCTCCAAAGAGCTATTACATACGTGGCTGAGAATCCTACTTATCTGTGGGGAACAAGCTTTAAGTACTTTGCTGGAAATGCCATCAATTCCGTAAGAGCTTTTACTTTTCAGTGAGTTTATTATTTTACTGATTTCAGAGGGAGAGGTTGGTGGAATTACAGTAGTTTCAAACTGCGCAGGTATGGCCTCTTCTATTAATAGCCTTGCCCCTTCTAGTGAAGATCTAGATCCTATTTTCTCCACATCCTGATTGTGGCGCTCACCTGCAAGGCGCCAAACACGCATACGACCATCATTGGCACCAAGGCAGAAGCGACTCTCATCGCTGAAGACGACACGTCTCCATTCGTCCCTCCATTCATGCCTGTCGCGACACCACTGGAGGCGGGCTGCACGATGTTGGGGCGTGAGCGGAAGACGGCCTAACGGTGTGCGGGACCGTAGTCCAGCTTCATGGAGACGGTTGCGAATGGTCCTCGCCGATACCCCAGGAGCAACAGTGTCCCTAATTTGCTGGGAAGTGGCGGTGCGGTCCCCTACGGCACTGTGTAGGATCCTACGGTCTTGGCGTGCATCCGTGCGTCGCTGCGGTCCGGTCCCAGGTCGACGGGCACGTGCACCTTCCGCCGACCACTGGCGACAACATCGATGTACTGTGGAGACCTCATGCCCCACGTGTTGAGCAATTCGGCGGTACGTCCACCTGGCCTCCCGCATGCCCACTACACGCCCTCGCTCAATGTCCGTCAACTGCACATACGGTTCACGTCCACGCTGTCGCGGCATGCTACCAGTGTTAAAGACTGCGATGGAGCTCCGTATGCCACGGCAAACTGGCTGACACTGACAGCGGCGGTGCACAAATGCTGCGCAGCTAGCGCCATTCGACGGCCAACACCGCGGTTCCTGGTGTGTCCGCTGTGCCGTGCGTGTGATCATTGCTTGTACAGCCCTCTCGCAGTATCCGGAGCAAGTATGGTGGGTCTGACACACCGGTGTCAATGTGTTCTTTTTTACATTTCCAGGAGTGTATTTGGTAAGTGACCAAAGACTTTAGTGGCAGTATAATTCATCCCTTTCTGTGCCAAAGTTAGATTTAATCTTGAATAGTGAAGATCATCCGTTCTCCTAGTGTTGTAGTTATGCACACTGGTATTACTTTTGAATTGGGTTTGGTTATTAATAACAAATTTAATAAGAGAGTATATATACTGAGAAGCTACTGTGAATATCCCTAGATCCTTAAATAAATGTCTGCAGGATGATCTTGGGTGGACTCCAGCTATTATTCTGATTACACGCTTTTGTACAATAAATACTTTGTTCCTCAGTGATGAATTACCCCAAAATATGATGCCATATGCAAGCAGTGAGTGAAAATAGGCTTCGTAAGGTAATTTACTAACATGTTTATCACCAAAATGTGTTAATAGCTTTTCCTTTTCACTTGTACCATACGGAGTACATAACTAAGTAAACTGTCTCACTGATTTACTTCGTTATTAGTAGTACACCATAATGTGCAAGTAGTAAGGTGCACCACTTAGGAGATTTCGAGAAAACTGCAATAGGAGATTTAATCGTCAGTGGTGTACTGGAGCGTTGCGACCCTGAGCCCAAGATGGCGGCCATCTTGTGGTAAGCTGTTATACGAATCTGTGATGTCTGTTCTTTCGGAGATGTCGAAAGTACAGACACCACCCATAATTTGCAGCTGTGATGCATATTATGCAATTGAAGGTGGAAGGAGGAGAAAGGGAAGAAACTAATGATATCAGCTGCATCGGGACTTTATGCGGAATTAGCGACGAGTGAAACTTTGTGCTAGACCAGGATTCGAATTCGGTATCTCCTTCTGACTAGGCAGTTGCGTTAACCATTGCGCCCCCCCCCCCTCCCCCCGTACACAGTGTTCATCGCAAATGCGTGCTCTATCTCGGTACGCTTGCTGGCTGACCCACACTTCTATCTAGCACAAGCTATCCACAGTCGCCGTCCGTGTCCTCCGTGCTAGCTAATTTTAGATTCCCAGTGGAGGTCGAACAAAATTTCGCATCTGCACCGAAAATTGTGGATTAATTGCCCATCGAGGTGAATCAGTTATATGGATGCGTGGTGCCTGTTCTTTCGGACATGCCCGAACGCAAATGTGCATCGACAATGTAGGTTGTGGATTAATTGTCCATCGAAGCGAATCAATATTACGAATGTCCGTAAGAATCGACACCACACATTCATATAATTGATTCGTCTCAATCAGCAGTTAATCCGCTACCTCCAGTGCAGACGCAGATTTGCGTACGAGCATGTCCGGAAGAACAGACACCGCGCGTCTGTATAACTGATTCACCTCGATGGGCAATTAATCCACAACCTTGGGTGCAGATGCGCATTTTTGTTCGACCTCCACCGGGAATCTGAAAGTAGCGAGCACGGAGGACACGTATAGGGACAGGGGTGGCTCTGGGTGGCAGTGTGCTTCTAACAAAAGTCTGTCAACTAAACTGCGGGGACTGCTGATCTCTGACTGTGCTGCGTAAGGATTGTTAATGAAGAGGCTAAGACGCGTCGGCTGACGAAGTGGCTGCGTAGCGCTTGTGTCGCCTTGCCCTAGAGACCGCTGCTGTCGCGTTGTCGTCCTGGAGGGAGGCCGGCCAGCGTGCTATTGGCTGACCTCTCGTCACAGCCTTCTCTTCTGTCGTTCCCGACTGGCGTGCCGGCGCCGACATTACGCCGTACCAGTTTCAAAGGTAATATGATGAAAGAAAACTTGTATTTGCATGAATTTTTATTGAATTTCAAATGTTATTTGGTTGTTTGCTGATTCTCATCATCACACCACATTTTATATTTATAATTATCGACAAGTGAACGACGGAATGCATAATGCTTTCCTGAAAATGTATGCCTGTCGTGATTTCCGAAATCCCATATATCTGCAGTTCGGCAAGGTACCGAGAATTGCTTTGCACCTGGACGCTTCGATCTGCAGATACAGGTTTCAAGGACGAGGGATAGGCTTGGAAAGTGCAAGTCCAACACCGATAAATAAAGGTGTAAATAGCTTTATTCAGTAATACGATGAGTCACAATATGCCAGAATATGAGGGTAATGTATGGTTAATCTTCGGGTGTGCTTTCGATATTACAAGTTGCAAGATGATATTTTTCAGATAGAGATGGAAAATGTAAATTAAAATGGCATTTATTACATCGCCTGAATACAATTTTCCCTCACGCACGAGTTTCTAACAAGGGAAACTCCTCATGCCCCCCCCCCCCCCAAGATTTCTTGACAAGATGCGCCAGAGGATAGCCCGTCAAAAACTGAACATAGATCAAGCATGAAAACGGGAAAGATGAGTACCTAACTGTGAAAAAAGAATCAAAGTAGAAGCACTAAATATCCAAGCATAAGATGTGCAACATCGAGCGCATCTTAAGGACGTGATGTGGTTGTGTGGTCACAATGGTGGACTATAAAGCTGGAAATTCATGTTAAAATCTCCCTTCTCTATATCCTTTTTTTTATTTTACAAAATTATGAACTTTCCGTCCAATCATTGCCGTGTCTGTTCTCCTTCTGTACTTTTGGCAATTGTCATACTATACATTGCTTATAGAATATGGGTCATGCGGTAAGAATATAGCACCGTCGCAAGTAAATGTGACGAATAGTCAGAGCAGGCGAGACGCCGCGTAGACACCTCACAGAAATGAAAACAACAAATAAAACAATGTGAACTATGTTGCAACAAAGGAATTCAAGAGTCAAAACGGAACGCAAGAGTCATAACATGTGGTACTTGGGTAGAACAAATAGGAGGTATATACGTCTGGAGGTTCCTTCCATACACTTCACTACGTCAAACGGACATTGCACCATGACACAGACATAGATTTGAATACAGCGAACAGACACGTTAGTGAGAGGACGGGCAATTCATAACTGTGTGAAAAGAAATTGGGGGCACGAGGTAACTTAGAACAAGGACCTTCGCCTTCGCAATTCAACACCGTAACCACATAACCATAACGCCATGACTGAGAAACTCTCTCGATGTTGCACATGTTGAGCTTGGACCGTTCAGTGTTTCGACTTTGTTTCTTTTTTCATAGTTCAATACTCCTTCTTCCTGTTTTCATGCTCGATCTGTGTTCAGTTTTCGGGCTATCCAATGGGCCATCTTACCAATAAATCTGAGGAGAGTGCGATGAGCAGTTTCCCTTGTACCGAAAAACAAAACTGGTTCACCTTTTGAAAAATTTATCTTCCTGCCAACAATTTGGATGTAAACCATGCGTAACGCAACATTTTTGTAAATATCGGTGCTGAAAACTGGCGATGTACGGTTGAATGTATTTTAATAGCATCTTCACGAGAAGCAATTTCTCTTTCATTGTCAACCAAATATGTAAAAAAAAACGCTGAAGACACTTGATAAATTTTTAACTTGCCTGTAGAAATATGCCACATAATATTCGTTGTAATAATAAAAACTAGTAAACAGCTGAATAACACTGGAATTTCAATAATAGTTCATGTAAATACACGTATCTTTTTATCATACTAACTTTCAAATGTAATTTGTACGAAATAATACGAGTAGTTTAAAAAACATAAATTTCAAAAAATACTCGGGACTCGATATCGCGACCCACCGATTACATAGCTTGAACACTAATCACACGACCGCCACCACCTCCTGCTCAGAGTGGCAACGACATCATTTGCTGCCTAAAGACACTATTCCAGACGGATAGTACCTTTGTGTACACTGATGAGTCTCGGACTGACCGTGGTGTCGGGTGTGCTTTGTCATTGGCACCGATGTGTCATTTGCTACTACTCTATGTGCTCTTCAATGTCTCTGTTTGCTATACACAGTCCCTCCCTTACTGCAAAAGGTCCAAGCAAGCTACTACCTGCCCGTTCTTAATGGAGCCACTGTGATGGTCATGTGGGTCGCTGGTCACGTCTGTGTGACAGGAAACGAGGCTGCTGACGTAGCTGCCAGGACTGCTGTCCTCCTACCCCGGTCCGATAGTTCATCCATTCCTTCCGCTGATCTCAGCGTTGCCGTCTGAACTCTGGCATCAGCTCTGGTCTTCCCGCCACGGAAACAGGAAACAGGATCGTTATAGGTACAGAAAGCTGGCTGAAGCTGGAGACAAATTCTGCCAAAATTTTTACAAAGGCACAGACGGTGTTTAGAAAGGATACAGTGCATGCAACCGGTGGTGGCGTGTTTGTCGCTGTTAGTAGTAGTTTATCCCGTAGTGAAGTAGAAGTGGATGGTTCTCGTGAATTATTATGGGTGGAGGTTGCACTCAACAACCGAACTAGGTTAATAATTGGCTCCTTAACCCGACCTCCCGACTCAACAGCATTAGTAGCACAACAACTGAGAGAAAATTTGGAATACATTTCACATAAATTTTCTCAGCATGTTATAGTCTTAGGTGGAGATTTTAATTTACCAGATATAGACTGGGACACTCAAATGTTTAGGACGGGTGGTAGGGACAGAACATCGAGTGACATTATACTGAGTGCACTATCCGAAAATTACCTCGAGCAATTAAAAAGAGAACCGACTCGTGGAGATAACATCTTGGACCTACTGATAACAAACAGACCCGAACTTTTCGACTCTGTAAGTGCAGAATAGGGAATCAGTGATCATAAGGCCGTTGCAGCATCCTTGAATATGGAAGTTAATAGGAATATAAAAAAAGGGAGGAAGGTTTATCTGTTTAGCAAGAGTAATAGATGGCAGATTTCTGACTACCAAACAGATCAAAACGAAAATTTCTGTTCTGACACTGACAATGTTGAGTGTTTATGGAAAAAGTTTAAGGCAATCGTAAAATCCTTTTTAGACAGGTAGGTGCCGAGTAAAACTGTGAGGGACGGGAAAAACCCACCGTGGTTCAACAACAAAGTTAGGAAACTACTGCGAAGGCAAAGAGAGCTTAACTCCAATTTTAAACGCAGCCAAAACCAAAAAAATGGCTCTGAGCACTATGGGACTTCACTGCTGTGGTCTTACGTTAAATCAGTAAGTGGCTCGAAACAGCATATACAGACACTCCGGGATGATGATAGCATTGAAACAGAGGATGACACACGTAAAGCTGAAATACTAAACACCTTTTTCCAAAGCTGTTTCACAGAGGAAGACCACGCTGCAGTTCCTTCTCCAAATCCTCGCACAAACGAAAAAATGGCTGGCATCGAAATAAGTGTCCAAGGAATAGAAAAGCAACTGGAATCACTCAACAGAGTGGACCTGGCGGGATACCAATTCGATTCTACACAGAGTACGCGAAAGAACTTGCCCCCCTTCTAACAACCGTGTACCGCAAGTCTCTAGAGGAACGGAAGGTTCCAAATGATTGGAAAAGAGCACAGGTAGTCCCAGTCTTCAAGAAGGGTCGTCGAGCAGACGCGCAAAACTATAGACCTATATCTCTGACGTCGATCTGTTGTAGAATTTTAGAACATGTTTTTTGCTCGAGCATCATGTCGCTTTTGGAAACCCAGAATCTACTCTGTAGGAATCAACATGTATACCGGAAACATCGATCGTGTTAGACCCAACTCGCTTTATTTGTTCATGAGACCCATAAAATATTAGATACAGGCTCCCAGGTAGATGCTATTTTTTTTCCTTCCGGAAGGCGTTCGATACAGTTCCGCACTGTCGCCTGATAAACAAAGTAAGAGCCTACGGAATATCATACCAGCTGTGTGGCTGGATTGAAGAGTTTTTAGCAAACAGAACACAGCATGAAACTTCCTGGCAGATTAAAACTGTGTGCCCGACCGAGACTCGAACTCAGGACCTTTGCCTTTCGCGGGCAAGTGCTCTACCATCTGAGCTGCCGAAGCATGACTCACGCCCGGTACTCACAGCTTTACTTCTGCCAGTATCCGTCTCCTACCTTCCAAACTTTACAGAAGCTTTCCTGCGAACCTTGCAGAACCAGCACTCCTGAAAGAAAGAATATTGCGGAGGCATGGCTTAGCCACAGCCTGGGGGATGCTTCCAGAATGAGATTTTCACTCTACAGACGTTAAAGTAATATCTGGCGTGCCACAGGGGAGTGTTATGGGACCACTGCTTTTCACAATATATGTAAAGGACCTAGTAGATAGTGTCGGAAGTTACATGCGGCTTTTCGCGGATGATGCTGTAGTATACAGAGAAGTTGCAGCATTAGAAAATTGTAGCGAAATGCAGGAAGATCTGCAGCGGATAGGCACTTGGTGCAGGGAGTGGCAACTGACCCTTAACATAGACAAATGTAATGTATTGCGAATACAAAGGAAGAAGGATCCTTTACTGTATGATTATATGATAGCGGAACAAACACTGGTAGCAGTTACTTCTGTAAAATATCTGGAAGTATGCGTGCGGAACGATCTGAAGTGGAATGATCATATAAAATTAATTGTGGGTAAGGCGGGTACCAGCTTGAGATTCATTGGGAGAGTCCTTAGAAAATGTAGTCAATCAACAAAGGAGGTGGCTTACAAAACACTCGTTTGACCTATACTTGAGTATTGCTCATCGGTGTGGGATCCGTACCAGATCGGGTTGACGGAGGAGATAGAGAAGATCCAAAGAAGAGCGGCGCGTCTCTATCACAGGGTTATTTGGTAACCGTGATAGCGTTACGGAGATGTTTAACAAACTCAAGTGGCAGACTCTGCAAGAGAGGCGCTCTGCATCGCGGTGTAGCTTGCTCGCCAGGTTTCGAGAGGGTGCGTTTCTGGAAGAGGTATCGAATATATTGCTTCCCCCTATTTATACCTCCCGAGGAGATCACGAATGTAAAATTAGAGAGATTCGAGCGCGCACGGAGGTTTTCAGACAGTCGTCCTTCCCGCGAACCATACGCTACTGGTACAGAAAAGGGAGGTAATGACAGTGGCACGTAAAGTGTCCTCCGCCACACACCGTTGGGTGGCTTGCGGAGTATAAATATAGATGTAGAACTGAACCTCTCCCACTGGCTTGGCCGACCTCCCCTCGCCAGTTGCGTGTTGGGCACTGTCGTTTTAGCCACCGCCTTTTATAAAGTGGTGATCCCCAGCACCTTTGTGCTTATTGTCATCATCCTTTGACAGTTCACCATTTCCTGACCGGCTGCCCTTTTTTAACCACTTACGTCCTAATTTATATTCACCGTCTAAGTCACCGGCCGCTTTAGCGAACGACGCGAGGCCTGTCGACCGCGTTTTACATTTGATCCGCCATAGCAATATTGCGAGGGACACCGAATCTGTAGCTGAGGACCTTCGTTGTCTCTATGGCGTATTTTATGGACCTTTCTCGACAAGGATGTTCCTGTTTTTAGCTGTCTTTCCTTCCGTCGATTGGGCTTAATGTGTAGCCGCTTTAACTTCTTTATCTTCTTAGTGTTTTACGGTTCTGACATGGTATAAGGCCGGAAATGCATATCCTCATATTTTCATCTATTGTACTATATTTGTTTCCTTATTTTGTTACCTGAAGATATGACATTTCTGTGTGTTTATATATTGTAATTGTTTTACTATTTGTATATATATATTTATGCATTTATGTCGATGTATAATTGGTTTATTTTGTAAATATTATTTGTATTTTTACGCTGGGACTTGCCTAGGGAAAACTATGCTATCGAACGATTAAATCGATAGGTCGTGTGCAGAACCAAAGTGTTTAGGATCTTTGGTTGTGTTGGCTCTACCACGTGGAGCACGGGCAGAGCGGAGTCTGGCTGGAGTAGGGCGGTGGAGCAGATGTGTTGTGTGACGCTCCCGCGAGTTGCCGCGCTTCGGGGGAGTTGGCAGCATGTAATTGCGCTCGACTTCCTATGATAGTTTCTGACACGGTGTCGCGGACGGGAAGCATTAGCTGGTGCACATCAAGAGTGCATTTCGCCTGGAGACCGTGTCGCGAAGAAGGCGCGCCAACATCCAGCTTCTGCAACAGCGACGGCCGACAATAAGTGATTGTCGCCACCTCCTCGATCGACGACTTCAAACCTTCAATAAACCAACAAGGAAGACTGAAAGCACGTAAGGTTTTAGAACTGTATGGTAGACCTCAGCTTTTCAAACTGGTCAATTTGTGTCGCCAAATTACAGCAACGTAGCATGAACCTTAGTTGCTCATTGTCCCAGTTGCATTACCAAGCAGGGTCCTTCCTTTTCCGAAATGAACTCTCGAGTCTCGTTGAAATTCAAACGGTAGCATTACGGTAGTATCATTCGATTTCACTGCTTTAATTTCAAAGATCAGTTAAGGTATTCATAGCTGGCTACAATATTTAGATTACACAAGCACAAATTAAGAGTGCGAGTTTTGTTACCATATTTTAGCTTACCTGTCACTGCAGCTCAGCTTGGTACGTACTAAAGTTTACTATTGTTAATTGTTCAGAATCATTTAATTCAAGTTCAAAGTTAAATCTCATATTACTAAATTGTGTAGATTCGAGTAGCTTTTGAAATGATTGTTGAGGTAGCCCAAGACTAACCTTATTTTACTGGATTTCGTAGTGCTCCATAAACAAATTTGACTATTAATTTCAGTCATTAAATTAACTTTCAATTTTCCGATTTTATTAACTCTTTTGCTAAATGAAGTCAGAGTGTAGCGAAATTTATTACTCCTGACAAACATTCCGTTTTCAGACAACACGTGTCAACCTTCAGTTGCCACTCTTTTAGTGCTAATTATATGTTCAATAACCTTTCTTTTTCAGTTATTATAGCAGTTGTCCATAGGACTGGCGACAGTAATTTTCCCCAAATCTCTAATATATAATTAACGCCCGTTAATTGTTAACGTAACGACCGCACATTTACCTTCTTTATTAACTTTACCCTTTTTCAAAATTAATTTCCACCAATTTCATTTGCATTTTTCCTTTCATTCCCAATTTTCCGTTAGGTACACCCGGTTTAATATTTCACTGCCATTAAGGTCGATAAGTGAGGGGGAGGTTACAATGGGTTCGTATGACCTTTGTTGTTTTTGTGCCGTGAAACAAAATAAAACCAAACCACTACGCCATCTCGCTTAGTCATACAGTCGGAAACAGAATATATCACAACTAAGGTCTGTTCTTCTTGGTTAGTCCGTATTTAAGTCACTAACTTTCTCAGTAAATTTGTTGCAGTCTGTCTGCGATTCCGTTTCGTAGATCACAATGCATTTTGTCTTCTGCACAGATCTGGTCGCGATATGGCCCGATGAGGGATGACTGCATTGACTGGATTCATTTTAACCTTATTTGTGTATGAAACTCGTAACATCTCTTAATTTAACATTTTCTGCTTCTGTTTCCTCTCTCGTTCCGTGCCTGGCGAGGTAGCTTAGTTGAATTCGTCACGCAATCGCGCATTTTCGCGCCGTTGCTCGATGAAATTGGCCTGGTGGAACGCCCTTGGGAGCAGATTGTCTTGAAGATCATTGACTGTGGTCAGCGGAGTCTTCTCCGAACTGAGTTCGTTCCAAATAAATGACATTGCGTCCTGTAAAATTTGCACGAAATACTGTCCCTGATTCAGTTCCCTGCAATTGCCATTGTCGCAAAGTAGCAATGGAAATATTTTTGAGTTATTGAAACAGAACCTCAGTTATCAGTGGATTTAGCACGAAATTAGAGGATTTGATGCAGTGCTCCTGTAGAATCAAAACAGAAGCTTAAATGTCAGTGCATTAGACCAATAAAGTATCGTTGTCCTAAATATTCGGGAAATAAGTGCTTGTTACTTTCTAGCAATATTTATTATTGCATTAGCTGAGACAATGTGCCTCATGTCGCAAGTAATCCATCCAACTTGGTGTCACATGTATACTTCACACATAAAGTAAATTCTTATCGACTGTATTTTCTGATTAAATTTTGATAAGATTATTTATTTGGAAATTAAACAGGAGATTTGTAACTAGTCCTAAGTGATGTGTGGATGTATAATGATTAAAATTAATTTTTGTGTTAAGAAAAGTTACATGAGCAGTCCATGTACAGGAATTATCCGACTGCAAAGTTATTCCTACAGGTATAGTACATACAAGTTATGTAATCGTATGGATCAGATTCTGCTGTTATTGACTGTGTATAAAGTACCTGAATTATATTATTTGTGTTAAGCCTATTATTATCCTATTACATGCAACCTGACAGTGATTGTTTTTCACGTCCTCCTTTCGGTTCAAATGGCTCTCAGCACTATGGGTCTTAACATCTATGGTCATCAGTCGCCTAGAACTTAAAACTACTTAAACCTAACTAACCTAAGGACATCACACAACACCCAGCCATCACGGGCAGAGAAAATCCCTACCGCGCTGGGAATCGAACCCGGGAACCCGGGCGTGGGAAGCGAGAATGCTACCGCACGACCACGAGCTGCGGGCGTCCTCCTTTCGTAACTTAGTTTTGTACTAGATGTGAAGTTGTAAAAGACAGGGATAAAACATAAAATCAGTGTTCAATAGGAGGGTTTGTAAAGCATTCAACGGACATTTCAGTGCAAGTTTCCTTTTTATTAAAGCTGAATAATGTTACAGACCTCCATATTAAAAATTTATGTTGTAAAGTGACTTCATTGGCAAGTATAATTTTAAAACTTCTGAGTAGTTTGTAGCCTTTGGGTGTTGGGTTGATGTAACTGTAGCAGATTAGCAAAAAAGCACCGACTAAAATTGTTCCCGAGCGGGTCACTTACCTGCAGATCTTCTGTCCCATGCAATGGACTTGGTTCCTTAAAGCAGATACTTCATCGCCTAGTAAGGAACTAGTTTACAAAAGGGGCAATAGGGAAGGTACAGATAATGAAAGTCGGGATGATATGGAGAAACATACATTAAAAATGAACACATAAATAAGAGGTAGCTATCCAGAAATAATTACTCTCAGGATGTAGCCAGTGGCGATCAATAGACTTGCTGTAGGAAAAGTGGGAAGTTCACAAGTTGACACTACAAAAACGTCTTCAGAATAAAGAGCAGCTCCCAGAGAGAGCACAGAAATGAAATAATGGGAATCACTATAACAGCATGGGTCGGCCAAAACAGCTTCCGTCGATCTGCAGCTCCCGTGTCTTGCGCGGTAGTACAGTCGCAGCCATTGTAATTGCAATGTGCTTAATTACTCTAAACATCACGAGTAGTTCGCGGATGATTAACGTAGGCTATTCCCAAGGTTATGGGATGCACTAGCCGCATAATGGCGGTAACTGTCGTACATTGAAACCCTTAGAAACTCCTACGGAATGGGCTGGAGAGCTGCTGTCCTGGTTATTTAGACTCGGCCGATAGCCACGGTGTACCCCCTTGTAGCCACCCTAAGAGGTCAGAGGTGGAATCGTTGCTGCTGTCCTGGCCGCCCGGACTGCCGGACTTCAGGTGCTCAAGTTGGATCACTTGAACTGGCACGAATTCTCAGAACGCTGGAGAAATGCGAATGCCTCCACCATCGCGTGGCTTCAAAGACGATTCCAAATAACAGACGGAAAATCGAGATAGATTTCACCATCTTGGGCGTTTTTATATTAATTAAATGGGGAATGTTAAATTTGGCCCACCACCTCCAACCGATAGTCCTCTATGTAGACAATACCTCGGTAGTATGTCGACTGGGAAAAATTAATTTAGAACTATCAATTCGGTGATTAAGTTTGACGAATTGTTAATTAATTAATTAATCGACTGGTCTAAGCTAGGTATCAGTCTACTCAGAATTTTAATTGGGGTTCGAATCTGTGATCAGAATAGAATGATTAACTTTGTTACTCTTTGCACTGAGGGCTGGTCTGGACATACGCTATGGCCACGCCACACACATTTTGTGCTTGCCGAACTCAATGCTTTACAAGTTCATTACTGTTGCAAGTCCTGAAACTATTTCATGGGTAAACAGTTTATGTAACCTAGGTGTGTGTATTTGGTTTTGGGGATTTTGCCTTGTTTCATCTGCATATTACTCTTATTGTTAAAATTTTATGGTCATATCAATAACAGGAAAAGTATTATCGGAAAATTAATGTATTCGGAAAGTACCTGATGTTATAGGGATGAGTAATAGGATAACTTGTGTTCTGAGATTATTTGTTAGTGTGGGATGCATTCACTTACTTTTGACCCCCTCCCAATAACCCACTGTTCTGCTAGGTTGTTTATGACTCGCTGGGTTTGATTTATGACCCCCTGAGTTAATCTACCCTTCTGTGATACCGTCACCCCTCCCCCTCCCATGCGTCTTCCCCCACCCCTCTGGTAACTACCCTCACTGACAAATGCACACCTCTCATATCAAATTAATTGACCAATTAATTAAACCGATAAATTTATTAACCACTCCCCTCCTGGGACATCCCCTCAGCCCTCCCATCCCCCCATCCCCTCCCCCACCTGGAAACTGGTGGGAAAACGACTGTCTGTGCTAAAGAGGATGTACTGTTTATTTACAAAATTCAATTCGCAGGGGTTAGATCTCTTTGACTATCATTCTCTGCTGTATTGGAAGATGCAGATCTCGTAAAATACATCGAAAAGAAGTAATGAAATAGATGGCTTTTTTCTGATCGCACGAGGAATACGATGACGAAATTGACGTCAACGTAACTCACTACACGTAGTTAAAAACTACCGCCTGCGCCCCTCTGCTGTACTGTGCGCTGCTGTCCAGAGGCCGCACTGGCACACACCGGAACTTGCACTAGTCCCCGAACAAAGCATTACGTGACATTCCTGTCTTAACATATGCTCTCCCCTTCCAACACGCGATCTAGTGT